>NC_090234.1:39798697-40101197 GCF_024489055.1 Chanodichthys erythropterus | reverse complement strand
GGATGTGGGAATAAACTGATTCACTCTCCTGTGGGTCGACAAATAATTGGTTCACACCATGCGGTTCAATTGGCTAGAGTCTTTTTTTTTTTTACTTTGGTTTCCCATAAATTACAAAACTAAAAAAATAAGGCTGCATTACTATGAAAGGTTGTTCCAACAGGTAGTTTGGCATACAGATGTGAGCGAACTGTTCAAAATCGGTTGAACTTACCGATGACTCGCTGTCCCGTATCAGAAAGTCCCCTTCTGCTCCTCTCTCATTAAGCGCACACTCTGCTTGGTGCCGTGTCACGTTACCATAGTACCAATCCTTTCCAGCAAATTTGCCTGTACGTGAGGGCACTGTGTGACTGATGTGAGGCGAGCCATGACTTGACCCTAAGCTCTTTGCTACTGGTCCATCACTGAGCACTACCACATAGTTCTTGGGCACAAGGCCGACCATGCCGCGGCTGTTTTTACACCTCCACCACTCAGGGTCATTCTCTGGCTTTTCCAAAACCTCCATAGTCTCACCCTTCTCAAAGTTCAGTTCCTCCTCTGTAACTGAGCTGAAAGGGTACAGAGTCTGGACCACATGCAGAACGGAGCTCCCGGAGCCTCCTGGCCGGCCGTTGGCCATAGCCGCCCCTTGGCCCACCTTCAAAGACCGGAAGCCCCCCAACGTGTCACTAAAGACCCCGTCATGGTCTGCGTATCCCACCTCCTCTTGGACATAGTTGGATGGAAACCAACCAACACGGCCGGCATGGCTGCCCCTCCACCAGCCGTCACTGCACTTTTCCATGACGACCACCCTCTCCCCTTTAATGAGGTTGAGTTCATCTTCACGCTCAGCTGCATAAGAGAACTTCACCAGTGCGGGAATGTTCAGGTCATAGATCCGCTCGGCCCCGCCCCCTCCACCTCCTCCTGCGCTGCCATTGGATGGGTATTCTGCCTCTGTGCTGGGTGTGGGAGATGGATCACGAGCACTGGTCTTCCTTTTCGTTTTTCCCAGGCCTGAGAGGAATAGAAAGAGGCAGAACAGTAAGGAAGTGAAAATCTTGAAGAAAGCTGTCAAAACTAGGGGTGTAACGGTACACGTGTTCGTACCGAACCGTTTCGGTACAGGGCATATGTGTACCGAAGCATTACATTGCAACATTGTAGCCTAACCACTAATAATCGCAATAAGCTCTGCGTTTTGTTACTTTCGATAAGAAACAAAGTGTCTTCCTTCAAATTCTGTACACAAAAACACGAAATTCAAAGTGGACGCGATCATCTCTTGGAGTGGCATTTAATAGACAGAGCCGTAGATCACTGACAATCTACGCAATATCACGTTCATTATCGAAGGCGATTCATCTGTGATATGAACGCGATATTGTGTGGCTTGTCAGTGATCTACGGCTCTCTCTATTTGAAAGCAGGTGATGGCGATTTAGCGGTAATCAGGGAACCGGCTTTACTGACGAAATGCGCGTGACAATCGCATGCGATATATCGCCCAGCCCTAACCGTTACACCCCTATTCAAAACAGAAAAAAACCTAGTGATTCATTTGAGTCTAGGCAGATCATTGATATGATGATAAACAGATGATATGCCTTTCTATTGCAATGTACTTGCTGGTTGCAAACACAACAATAAACATTTAGTGTGACTAGAAAGACACTTAGTGAATGGTTCTTTCGAATTAATCGGTCACAAAGACAAAAAGAAAATTTATTGGTTGCCATTATTTGCCAATATGTTGGTGAAGCGAGTGGTGCAGAAATCACAGACTTCTTTAAATTCTTTACGATTTCCATTCCTACTCTCCAATGAACCGCAGACTGCCAAGTACCCTTAAGTTCCCTGATGTCTTAAAGCATTACATTTTCTCCTACTATAGAAAAATGCCGCCACTTCAGGGCAAATAGAAGCTGATCTACTCAAGACTAGGGATCTGACAGAGAAGGCTGTGTTAAAGGCCAAGGAAGAAAGTAAACACTTGAGTCCTTAGGGGTGCATTGGGAACCATGGAAGAAAAGAGAGATTAAGGATTACAGACATTCAAATTCAGCTTTAAAGAGAAATGAGATTACTATGATCTGGTTATCTAACATAGGAACCTAAGAAACAGACAATGGTTTGAGCACAGATCATAAAGACATACAAGTACACCACTATCACAAAAAATAAATAAATAAAATAAAATACAAAATAAAATAAAAGTGAAATCTTGTACAGATTATGCTTAATAACTACAGATAAATTGGTATGAAAATTTCATATTGATTATAGTGACAAATGATCACGGTTATTGATATTGTCACGGTATTTTTAAAATATGCTGGAAATATTCAAAAAGTACTGATACACACTGGAACATATTTCAAATATGGTTTTAATGAAAATTAAAATATGAAATGGTAATACTAAATGTCGGGAATTTTATTGTGGTTTATCGTCAAACCGGTAACTGTTTCATCCCTATTAATAACCAATGTGCAAGATTAAAATCTGGTGTTCTTTTATATAGGATAGAGTTGTCAAATGTACTGACTTCGGTTCCAATCAGTTCTGAAATTTTAAAAAAATTGAAGCTTTGAGCGCTGTTGAGCAGCTTCGTAAACACCTCTGATATGTCATCGGATATGTCTGTGATTGGCACAATGATCAATTCACAGGAGCGTTTGAAAGAGCAAGGAAGTGTTTGAATTTAAAAGAGTTTTGAAAGCGGGAACATTTGACATTTCAAAGCAGGCGTCTATCAGCGGACTGGTCCACGATAGACGCCCGCTATCAAACGCTCCAATGTGTATGTGTAAGCGCTTGGTGAAGAGCATCATTGATGACTATTTACAACGTTTTTGAAGCGTTGATCATTGAAGCCAATCACAGACATATCCGATGAGCGCGTCAATACAATGGCCAATCAGAGGTTTTTACGAATCCGTGCTCAAAGCATCACATTTTTTTAATTCCGGTACCGACGTGGTACCGAAGTCAGTACTTCTGACAAATCTAACATAGGAAAGGTCAAAAATTGTTCTAGCAAAACCAGACCAGTGCACATAGTAGTGTTGTCACGGTACCAAAATTCCAGTAGTCAGTACCGATACCATGAAAATTTTACGGTTCTCGGTACCAATTTCGGTACCACAGCAAAATCTGTTGGAATTATTTTTTAATTTATTATTTAATTTTTTGGTTTTTATTTATTTATTTATTTATTATTTTTATAAAATAATAAATAAATTATTATTTATTTATTATATTATTTATTATCATTTTCAGACTGTGTTAAATAGAAATTGACGTGCAAGCAAAAAGGTTTCTGCCTTACGGTGATAATAACTTTAGCACAGTAAAGAATGCGAATAGCCTATAATAGACCTAAATGCGAACGAAAGAAAGAAACGTTTATAATTCCATGCATGAGTGAAGATTTGGGAAAATAAACAGAGATTCCATGTTCAATGGAATATTGTTATATTCTCTGCTAATCGGGTGACCAGATCGCGATTCGCAAAACAGAATACAAAGCTTAAATTTATGGACTTACATCTCTCTCTCTCATTCGGCATTAACCAAAATGTTTCCATGGCTGCGATGTCACATTTAATTGCTAACCTATTATTTCTTCTGTAAACACAGCTTTGTGCTTCACTCGTGTCATATTTACATAAATACTGCCACAGTCCTATCAGTGGGTACCGAATATACTCGGATTCTCGGTACTACCGGTACTACAGAAATGCTGGTATCGTCACATTTTCAAAATTTCAGTACCGACTTGGTACCGAAGTACCGGTACTTTTGACAACACTAGCACATAGGTATTTGCCCATTTTACAATTCTGCTCTATATATAAACACAATCACCAGGATTCTTGCTGCCTATTCAATGTGTGCATGTCTTGTGCATATTTTGGTGACAAAACTGGAGAAAAGCCTTACGATTTAAAAATGTTGTTGTTTGGTTTTTTCAATGAGCTGATTTTTTTCCGTTATCAGTGTTTCGTTGTACATGTCAATACATTTATTCTCTAAATGCCACTGAAACAGACAGGTACCCTGCTGTATCCCAAGTAGGGCCCTGGTTTGCATCTCAGTGTCCTGATAAGGCAGCCAAAAATAAGCCCTCTCGCTTGTTTCCAGGTAACAGAGGAGCTCTGCCACCGTCTTCTCTACTGATCCCTTGTGGACACGTACAACACATAATCAAAATCTTCATTTGTGTGCATGACATGTGCACGTTCAGTGTGCGGTCACTGCAAACAGAGTACATAGTGTAGTGAGGTGTGGATATTTTGAGCTGAGGCCTAGTAACTCCTTGCATATTCCTAACCCTAGCTGTCTATGAGCAACTCAGTCGGAATGGGCCTCCCAAGCAACCGGGGCAGTATGCTGGAGCTGCTATGTACTGATAAGACAGGGAAAGGGGCAAGGAGAAGACACTTTAAAAAAAAAAAAAAAAAAATCACTTTTACAAGGTGTATAACATGTTTAACATAAATGTGTGTCGGCAGTGTGTGTACACAACCACTCTATAATGATAAAAAATCCACCCACTCCTCATTTTTTAATCCCCATATATTATAAGCAGTGTCTCAGAACAAGGCATTTGCAGATTCTGGGCAAAGTGACGTCACTTTGCACAGGCCCCACCAACGACTGCTGGCGGACTCGCATAGACCTCACCCTGAGCAAGTTGTACACTGTCCGCCATTTTATCCAGGCGGGAGCAGCTGTAGCAACAACAATGTCTAGATGTCTAGTAATCAACTCCGGTGTTTTGTTGTTGGATGTAAGAGTGGACATAAGTCTTCTTGTACTCCCAGAGCTGCTGAAGACGCAGTGGATTCGTTTTGTTTTTGAAGAGAATGCGCCCCACATACCAAAATTCTTTTATGTTTGTGCGAATTTTGCACCTGACTGCTTTGTGAACGAGGGTCAATACAAAGGGATGACAGAAAACAGGTTTTGCTAAAAAGTTGTTACGCGAGGATGGATCAGAACCAGTTGTTCATGATTCAGCTTATAGTCTCCGGAGCGATACTGGTTACGACAGTAAAGAAAGGTAGAGCGAGCACTTTATAACATTTCATCTGAGTTGTTTTATGGATAAAAAGTTTATCAGTTTATTAAGCACCCCTGGAAAAGGCATAAGGTCTGTATATATTTGTTTACTGTCAGTGTTTTTGTGTAATTCGCTGTGTATGTTGATGATAATTAAAGGGAGAGAGAGTTTATGGATAAGACTTTAATGCGCACTTCTTGTACTGTGTTTTATTCAGCTCTTACTGTGATTTTCTACAGTGAAAACAGATGCTTCATCTTTTGTGTGAAGTACAATAAATGTCATAAAACTAAAAGTTTTGGCCATCATTCAGACAGGGGCCGCTACAACAGGCTTGTACTAATAGTGGATAAAAGCAAGATGACAACATAATTTATAACCGTAATTAAACTAAACTATACCTGTTCTATCTCCATGCAGCATATATTCTCTTCCTCTGCAGGCATCATTGTCCGACTCCGGTTCGAACTGAACACCGCTGAACACTGCAGTGCATGAGATTGTCCGGTTTGTTTGTTTGCTGCATGAGCTCTTGAAGCCCCACCCTCCTCTTGAAAGGGGGCATTTGCATTAAAAAGGACAGACACAAAAACAGTATATTTTTGCTCACCCCCAAAAGTGGCAAATTTAACATGCTATAAAAATTATCTGTGGGGTACTTTGACCTAAAACTTCACATGCACATTCTAGGGACATCAGAGACTTATTTTACATCTTGTAAAAAGGGGCATAATAGGTGCCCATAAAATAAACTGACAAGAGAAAGAAGTCAATTTGGCAAGTGATGCACAGAATAACAGAACATTTGATGTCTGTCACAATTTTCTAGGAGCCTATCAAATGAACTGAAAAGCTTTCACACATGCATCCATGTGTGCTTGCACACACATATACACAAACATCTCTTGCACGGGAGTCATATGTGTGAAGACAACAAAAGAAAGAAGCAGCCCCATTTTCCATTAGTCCTCAACTCCTGGGTCCTTGACCACTGAAGTACACTTAACAGGTAATTCCCCTAGGGATGTCAGTCTCACACCACACTGCACATTTACCTGGAAATACCTTTACCAAAGGCTTTCTGAGGTGAGAATTAACTGGAAACAATTCCTAACTTTAAAGTAAGATATATCAACCCTTTGCAGTCTGGAATAGGGATTGGCTTGAGCACCTGACTACTCTGAAGTGAATACAATAATCAATCATGATATGAAGTTATTAACGTGAATTAAAATTTGAGCAAATGTAGTTGTTCTTACTGATACTATACATGTTTATTTGGGAATGAGAGTTTCAAAGAACTTTCAGACCCTGTTTACACCTGGTTTAAAGATGTGTTTTGGGCAATCAGATCACAAGTAGATGAGGGAGACACATTTACACCTTTTATCCATATCTTTTGTCCACCTTCAACCACTTCTGTCCTGATTTCTTTGAGGGGATGGTCTATACCATTTGCGTGTTACAAATCAGGAATGGTGAGAGAACATTGTGCTTGGTACATTTTTCATCTTCAAACCAAGCTTGGGTCTTCAGTCGACAAAGTGTAAATCCCGTCTGGCTAGCATGCTTCCCATCATGTTTATGCATTAGGTCAGTAGGTGGAGAGAAGGTGGACATGAGCATCTACACTATGAAAGCAAGCTGGTCGAATGAGTTTGACTACCTCTGGAAAAGGTTGAAAGTGGACAAGCTCAAAACTTCTTAGACCCCGTTTAAACCTGTATGTGTCACGATCACCGTCAGTTCCTGTCACTTCCCGGACTCCAATTCCCATCATCCCCCTCAGCCAGTCACATGCTCATACTCCACACCATCACCTATCGCCATATACAGCTTTGCACATCACTTGGACTATAAAGGACTGTCACACACACCACCTCACCACGAAGTCTTGTTTACCTTGTGTGCAATTCCGAGCGTTTATATCTTGTCTGCCTGTAGTTACCGTTCCTGTCTGTTACCCGTTATTGACCCGTTGCTGCCTGTCCTGACCCTTGCCTTGTCTGCTGTTCTGTGAATGCTATCTGCCTGCCTCGATCCACTGCCTGTACCCTGACTACGATTCTGCCTGTACGACCACGCTTACTTCTGTAATAAAGCTTGCAGATGGATCTTACTTTGAGTCCCGCTTTGTTACAATATGTAGCATTGTCCACTTGTCATCTGATCGACCAAAACACATCTCCAGGTGTAAACAGGGCCCCAGCTCCTTGTGTCACTTTTATACATGCCCTGGCATTGACAATATTTTTAGATGTCAGGAAATGTCTGTTTAAACTATCCAAACGCTCGTCTGATAATATAATGGATGGAAATAGTTGCTAAGATAGGATTGGTCAGTAACTTTTTATCACGAGGCCTAACAAAGTGTCAATTAGCATTAGTGCTCTAAACAGTGACTTTCAGTTTGGAGTAGTAACAGTATTCAAATCTCTATGATGGGGGAGTGACCTGGACTGCAAACAAGAACAGTTAGAAGTTAATCTTCCAGTTCAAAGGGAGCACAAACTTTTTCCCTATACTGGAACTCTGAGACTGTGTTGGCTGATAGTGGTATGAACTTCTGAGGCTCGTTCTGACAGGGAACGAATGCTGCAACACAAACAGAACAAAGACCTTTTGGGAAATCTCGAAATAGAAGCACGTCCCACCACCAGTGACAAATACGTGAGAGGAACGCCTGAGAAGGTGTAAAAAAAGGAGGAGAAAGAAGACAGAAAAATCTATGAAAAGTCTTTGAGGTGAAAATGTGAAACCTTTTTTCAAAAGTCCCAGAGAAGTATGAAGCTGTTGATTTGAGCAGAGGAGATTTAAAGAGCTGATCTGGTCCATCTCAAATGACAAAAACATGGCACACCAAACTACTGCAAGTAATACAATAACAAAAACTCCCTCATGGCCGTTCCAACACATTCATTTTAACACAGGCATATTCATACCCCATTCCACAAAGGCACTCACACAACTGTACACACACAAAGCCCTGATTTCTGCTTTTCTCTTTTTTATTTAACTCACATTTCCAGAAATCAATCACCCCTTTCTCTTTAACCTTTACACCTTCGGTTTATGGTACGTCTTCTGTCCAATATAAAATGGACTTCTTAGCAGGCAAAATCATCCAACCATCAAAGCTGCAATAATGGTGCTCCCCCTACCATTATGCTGTCCATTAAGCTCCATACCACAATACTACCCAAATCTCTCTTCATTAAATTAACTCTCCATCTATGTGATTAGCTTGGAACTTAACCCACAGTAAACCTGCAAACTCCATTCCTGCCTCTATTATGGAAATAAAATGTTGCAGATTAAGAATGTTTTTAGACAGGGAGACTGTTCATATCTTAGCACATCTCAACATCCACATAATGCAGTATTGATATTTTAGAAGGTGATAGAATCCCCAAAAGTGTCAGAAAAAAGGAATAAGATAAAATAAATGTAGGAAAATAAAAAGGGCAATACTTATGTCAAAAGTACTAGCAAGTCAATACTAAAGCCTGTCCTAATGTGGTTTTAATGTAAACACAGTGGGTTGTTCAAATGCTGAACTTAACTCTTTGAAGTCTACGAGACCCTAGGGCAGGGCTATTCAACTGGCGGCCCGCCAATAATCTTCATCCGGCCCGAGGGCACCCCAACCTACCTCCTCCTCCTTTCCTGGCAGTGCGGCTAAATTTGGTTAGATACTGCAGTGGCGTCTGCAGCTGTAAGGCTATATACACACTGTTCGTACCATTCACGTTCCTCCGACTGACCTGAGAAACGTTTTTGTGTGAATATTTCAGCGGTTATTATGTGTGTCCGTATTTCTCTCGTATTTCTCTCGACTGAACCAGCAGCAGCGATACCAATCATTTGTGAATTATTCATTCTTTTGGTTCGATTCTTTTCCGTGAACTGGCCAAACATGCTTGCATAACTATCTGAAACGATTTGGATTTGTTTGGACCGCTCTGTCACTGAATCATCTGAAGTGGTTTCTCGGTCAGTAACAACAAATACAGAACAAATAGCGCTGTTTTCAGGTGTTTCACTAGTTATATAATATTTGGTATATAATACTGGTAATATTTTCATTTAAGCCTATAATAATAATAATTCTTACTAATAAGAACCCCCCACATCTTTCAAAGCATATTTATCTATTAACAGCCACTTACAGTAAAAGTAGCTGTATGCACCAGTCAAGCAACTTCAATGGAAATGATAGACCTTTTCGGTTAAGCTAATGTTACTGGATTGGGCTAGTTTGGGATACCCAAACAAATGGAGATATTAGCACCACAGAGCTACATTCTTTGCACTTTTTTTTGTTCTCTTCATGGAATGATTTATTAGGAAATGCCAATTCACAGCACAACTCTCATGAGATGCAAGTGGAATGATGTTAAGTGTGTGTGAGTTCTGAAACTCAGAGGTGCCAGGAGGAAGTGTGTGTGAGTGTACGCTGACAGTTCTTTAGCGAGATCCTCTGATCTTCAAAGAGTGACAGGTTTTGAGTTCAACAGGATGGAGGGAGGGTTTTAGTGCAGGTATCCGTGACAACCACCAATCAGAGGTCCCATGTGGCCTCTCAGTGGGAATTAATTCCCAATGCAGTATTAACTTAGAAGGTCACTGCCGCATATTCATGACCTTCCTCTTGGTTTACAAGTAAATGGTCCCCTGTTATCTTTGTTTCACAGATTATGGGGGAAATACTAATGTAATTATAACATTTCACAAATTAAAACAAAAAATAAAAATAAGTCACTTCCACTGTGCTGATCCATGTCTACTGTTCATTATCCCAAGCTGAATGTTTTGCTGTGGATAAACAGTTTAAATCTGAATGAGGAGTCTCATTTCAACACTTGCCTAACCTGCTTTAACAATTCTCCACTGAACCTGCCTGGAATTCACACGCATTCACTCATACACAATAGAACACAATGGGAAGGAAGCAGGTAAAATGTAACACTGTTTTCATGAAAGCTGAATGATAGCCTACTCCAGTTTCATTGGCTGTCACAGGGATCCGCATGGGGAAAATGCATTGCGTTTAACAACTTCAGTAGCTATTAAACCTCTCCACGTCTCTACCCCCCACAGCAAAGGAGGCATTATCGATTCACTGCTTCCTGTTGTTCAAAGCTCATTAACAAAATAACAAAATGTTATTTAGAGCTCATTAACTCTTGGTAATCACATATGGGATGAACAAAAGCATAGACGGGCATAAGCAAGCTCTAATGGAAAGATTTCAGGGAAAGATTTTTTTTAAATCTTTCAGGAAAACTTTAAAAAAACATAAAAATACAATGGTCAGTGCAGTGTGGATGGTATCTTAAAGGGTTAGTTCATCCAAAAATGAAATTTATGTTATTAAGTACTCACCCTCCTGTCGTTCCACACTTGTAAGACCTTTATTCATTTTCGGAACACATTAAGATATTTAGTTGTTCCCTTTAAAGAACAAGCTAGTAGATGTGACATCTCCACAGCAGAAAAAGAAAATGTCCGGTGTCAGGAGACAACATGGCGTGTCACATGGCAGTTCAATTACACTTGTTGATGTTTTGCTCTCCCTCTGTGGATGGAATGTTTGAATCGCTTGTTGAAGCCGTGTACGGAGAGACATTGTGCACCTAACCTGATGTAAACGGAGACTGATGGTAAACCAGTCGTGCTAGGGAAAGTGTAAGTGTAAATCTCTTTTGCTACTGTTTATTTTTATGGGATGTTGTAAATTCAATTGTTATTTTGTTTTTGTGCTAATTATATTTAATTTATTTGTATTTAGGGGTGGGATTTTTCGCCATTGCCGGCTAAAACTCTATGGGTCAAAACATGGTCCAGAAGCGCAGGCATTTTCTCTGGGCCAAGGCTCATTTAAAATGGACTGTGGAAAACTGTTCTGTGGTCAGACTAATCAAAATTTGAAGTTCTTTTTGGAAAACTGGGACACCATGTCATCCGAACTAAAGAGGACAAGGACAACCCAAGTTGTTATCAGCGCTCAGTTCAGAAGCCTGCATCTCTGAAGGTATGGGGTTGCATGAGTGCGTGTGGCATGGGCAGCTTACACATCTGGAAAGGCACCGTCAATGCTGAAAGGTATATCCAAGTTCTAGAACAACATATGCTCCCATCCAGACGTCGTCTCTTTCATTTTCCAACATGACAATGCCAGACCACATACTGCATCAATTACAACATCATGGCTGCATAGAAGAATGATCCAGGTACTGAAATGGCCAGCCTGCTGTCCAGATCTTTCACCCATAGAAAACATTTGGTGCATCATAAAGAGGAAGATGCGACAAAGAAGACCTACATTTACATTTACATTTAGTCATTTAGCAGACGCTTTTATCCAAAGCGACTTACAAATGAGAGAAGTAGAATCAATTAAATCAACATGAGAACAACAGTATGTAAGTGCTGAGTGAAGTCACAGTTATGTCAGTAAAGTGCTCATAGCGATTTTTTTTTTTTTTTTTTTAAATAAATAAATACACAGATAGGAGAAGAATATTAGTCAAGGTAAGTGCTACTACTACTGGGTCAAGTGCTGACGAAAAAGATACGTCTTTAGCATTTTTTTGAAAATGGCTAGAGACTCAGCTGCTCAGATAGAGCGTGGCAGGTCATTCCACCAGCCAGGAACAGTCCCGGAGAAGGTCCGTGAGAGTGATTTTGTGCCCCTATGTGATGGCACCACAAGGCGCCGTTCACTTGCAGAACGCAGGTTTCTGGAGGGCGCGTAAGTCTGAAGTAGTGAGTTAAGGTATAGCGGTGCAGAGCCAGCTGTCGTTCTGTAAGCAAACATCAGAGCCTTGAATTGGATGCGAGCAGCTACTGGCAGCCAGTGCAGACTGATGAAGAGAGGAGTGACGTGCGCTCTCTTCGGTTCGTTGAAGACCAGTCTTGCTGCAGCATTCTGGATCAGTTGCAGAGGCTTGATAGTGCATGCTGGAAGGCCAGCCAAGAGAGCCTAAGACAGTCAAGCAACTAGAAGCCTGTATTACACAAGAATGGGACAACATTCCTATTCCTAAACTTGAGCAACTTGTCTCCTCAGTCCCCAGACGTTTGCAGACTGTTATAAAAAGTAGAGGGGATGCCACACAGTGGAAAACATGGCCTTGTTCCAACTTTGAGATGTGTTGATGCCATGAAATTTAAAATCAACTTATTTTCCCCTTAAAATGATACATTTTCTCAGTTTAAACTAACTATGTTGTATTCTGAATAAAATATTGAAATTTGAAACTTCCACATCATTGCATTCCTTTTTTATTCACAATTAGTACGGTGTCCCAAATTTTTTGGAATCAGGTTTGTATGTTAAACGGACTGAGGAGTTATGAATTTGTAAATGCTCTGTATGTTTTGTTTATTTGCTATGTTTGGATTTATTGTTGTACTGATGGAATATGTGTATGGGTATTATCAACTTTGTACTGCACTTATTGAATATGTGAATATATGTTTTACTTGCTTTGGGTTGTGAAGGGTCATTTGAATATATGAAAAAACAAACTAAACTAAACTAAAGAGACAGGATATGATAGGGATCATACAAATTGGTGAGGACCTTTATTAAATTCCTATGAGACGGTTTAATTTATGATCATTTAAAATTTGTCTGGATGCTCTGCCAGACTGGCACCCCTCTTGGTACACACTAAACCATCATGAACGAAGGTCTTACGGGTGTGGAACGACACAAGGGTGAGTACTTAATGACAGAAATTTCAGTTTTGGGTGAACTACCCCTTTAAATAAAACAAAATGCAAGATCTTTTAAAGTTTTCCATATTCTCTTTCCAAACTTTCCAGGTTACATTCTCAACCAGTACCCCTGAATTCATTTTCCCCATTTGCAGCATATGGAAATGGGAACACTCTGGCCTAGAACTCGGGCGTTTCTTGAGCAGGGCAGAAATTGGGATGTACTGCAGCAAGAAATCCATTAATCCTCACACACCTGTAGTGTCTTACCTAAATGTAGGTCCTGAGACAGCCCATGGGAGAACTGATGGAAAACTTGCACTTTTGAAAAAATATTGACTAGTTATGGCAAATATGAAATAAAACTAAGCAAGAGAATACAATATATAAAAAGCATCTCTGAATATTTACGAATAAAAAGTATAATATATCAATCTTTGAGGTCTAAACTGTATAGTGTAACTGAGTATTGGGGATTTTGCTAATGGACAGCAGGGGGCTCCTGACTTCCAGTGTCAGCCCCTAGGGCCACATTAATCTTAAACATGAGATACATTTTTAAACAGTGATAATTGTCAATTACATCATTTTCATGGATCCTATCTTTAAAAAAAAAAAAAAAAAACATAAATCATCAAAAACTTCAGGCAAGCGATTGTGCAGATGCTTCACTTGCTTTTGGTGTTGTGACACATTAAGATGTTTGATTAGAATGAATGAAGGCCCTGCACACTGATTTTAGATCAAAGTACCTAAACAATAAATTAATTCATTTTTATAAAGCATAGCACATGCAATCAAGGGCACTCCACTGGTTCAGTTGCTTCCTAAATCCCAGTGTTTGTTTTGTGTTGTTGGCTCGTGCACAACTCGCTGCAAAAAAACGTCAGTCCCAAGAGTCTTCCTTAGTGCCTAGAGATAACAGATTGAGCGTTAAAGGCATGAAGCTCTGGAGGCGTGTGGGGGAAGTAGGGCATGGCAACTGTGAGGGTGTTTCATACACGTCATCTCCTACTGAAGGAGTACGAGGTCTAGAACTGCAAAAGCTCTTCAGTATGACATTTAGATCAAAACAACACAATTTAGCTAATGAGCTAACCAATCATAAGTAGAACCTTAAATCTGACTGGTCTCCTTTGCAAAAACTGAGGATGTTAGCCATGAAAATGAATGCTGTTAAATTCAAAACGGAACCAAAAAAAAAAAAGAAGGTAAGCAAACCTTGCAATTGTCAGATTTTGCTGATTTGACATGTTGTGGACATGTGGACACGTAAACGTGGGAAACAGTTCTGGACATTTTTCTGTTTTCTCCCTACTTGAGTAGATATTCTACTTCCCTAAATAAAAAATAGCTTCCTCAGGGTGTTGCCAAGATGGCTGCCGAATGAACCAATTTGCCTTAAAGGGACTTTGCTAGTTCGGCAGGACTGTGAACTGGTAAAGTGCTTCACTGAACTGTGAGATGTCTTACCAAGCGTATCCTTCAGGTTCTTCACAAGTGAGGTTTTCTTTAGACTGTTCTTGCGCTCTACGTAATTAGAGGGGACGTAGCCGGTGCGGTTGGATGCGTTGCGGACTCTCCACCAGGTCTTGGAATCATCCAGCAACCACAGGCGCTCGTTCTTCCGGATGTCCAGTTCCTGGTCTTGCTGAGCTGTGTAGTCCCACTTGGCTATAACAATCACCTCCTCTGTCATCTTTCATCGAGTACCACTGCCAAGAGAGAGAGAGAAAGAAATAAAATATGGCAGAAGAGCTAACTCCATATACTGACCAAATATAACATTCATTATGTTCCAAGGAAAATGTACAGATAAGATTGAAAACCCTTACATAGGTCTGGACAATCTCTTGCAGCAAGACAGTAAGTCAAGCCTCTATGACAAATGCATGACTCAGACAAGAGACAGACATGATTACATATGCTCTATTTAACACATCTTAATCGGCAGGTGAGCTCACACTCCCTCCAGCCAACCCATATACCAGAGGGAGGGAGGGCGTGAAGAGCAGGAGAAAAGACATGACAGACTGGAGGAGTCAAGAATCAAAAGGGAGTTTGGATGATACAGAAATACTTTAGTTCAACAGAAAATGACACAAATAGCAAGTCATTTACAGGTTCATTTCCTTGAAAAGTGTAAATACTTTGGCTTTGTGGTGCAATCAAAACATTGCTCTGTTTGAGAATCCCAAACAGCGTTTCCCATACAATGATGTAACTCGCCAAAGTACAATTAATTGTTGGAGAAATTAACTAGCTAGTCACAACCGTTTCCTGAAATTGTAGTAACTTCGAACCATCTGTTCAAATCATATTCACTTTTGACAAACTTGTCACAGAATGAAATATTATATATATATAATATGAAAAAAATGAAAGTATTTGTGTATTTAAGTCCATTTATAAGCACAGGTCGAGAACTGTAGTTCCAACCACACAACTTTGTGATGCTATTTGCAAATATTAATATTAAAAAAAAAGGTAGAATTGCTGAACTATGTTGCCAATGATGGAACTTGTGACCATAGTTGGCCAACAATGCTTTTGCCAGCTTGATACACCAACAGAAGCTAGCAGAAAAGGTAAACTTGTTTGATAACATTATTTTTTATAATTCCATTTGTTGACATTAGTGGAAAAAAATGAGACATAACCTCAAGTTTAGATGCGATAAATCATGATAAACTGACAATATTAATATCAGCAAACAATAACCATACATTTTGGATATTTGGCTCCCTTTGACTAACAAGGTACAAATTCTTACTCTGGTGAATTTTTGGTGAATATAATTATTCATTTGATTCCAACAGTAACATGTATGCATTATATCACATTATGGCATTATATCAGACAGCATGTTCTGTTCTGTTCTGTTCAGTCTTGACCATTAAAAAACCCATATTGGTTGACAGCTAAAAATGATATGCATCCTCATTCCATTAAACAGTGAGACTGGATATATCTAAATATACTGTAGCTAACAACAGCACTGACAAGCCTAAAAAACAAAGCAAACAATGAATCTGAAAACGTATAAAGAGAGTGTGAGTACTAAAAGCAAGTGATAAAGGGAAAGCAATATAGGCAGAGAAGTGCTTTCCCTCAGAGTCGCGAAGGTTAAGCCACTTAATCCATGCCATTGGTCTCATTAAATAAAGAGCTAAACCTTCAAACAGAAAAGCCATTAAAAATGACTGAGACTGTCAAAGGCTGAGCAGAAGTTTTCAAAATACATAGAGTGTTCTTGTTCCTCTGAGCAAAATGACAGAAATGATAGTAGGCAATTGCTAAACCCATAAATGAATAAGTAGGCGGGTTTATTGGCATGGCCAATTTTAAACGGCTTGCCTGAGACTTGAGAGAGAGAGAGTTGCCGAAGGATTAAATATGCACTGAATAGTAATGGTCTGATTAAGTATTGATGGTGTTTCAGGAAAGCGCACTTAAAGCTCTGTGCTCCTGCTGAGAGAGGCTTCAGGCACGGCCAGTCAAATGCACAATCGTTAGAAGGAAAGGGCAGACCTAGTGAGTTTGAGAGTGTATGAGCATGTGGGTGTGTATGTTTGAGCAACAGCTTTCATTTCACGCTTTGCCTACAATGCACAAGTGATGCAGATCCCATAAGCAAAGCTTTCTGGTTTCTGACTGCTGTTGTGAGTCTATTCTTTTCTACACTTTTACCAAACTACCTAGTTAGTCCTTTAGTGTTTGTTTACGAATGTTATTCTCCTGGTACACTTACAGGGTTATCATGAAAGCAATAAGACCCTAGGCAGCACACCAACTGACCACCCACACAACGTCCACTGACCATCTGATGCATATTGCATACAAAACTTGCAAGTACTGCACAATTGTTCAAACTCCACATAAAAACTAAACAAATTGTGGTTCAGATGGTCTCTTTCTATCTAAAAGGGAGGTTCTTGGCAAGAACCTTATGCCCAAGTCTGGCTACACAAGACTAATTTGAACTTTGAATTATGGGCTTTAAACTCAAATGCAGATAAACACACCACACTCAGAGAGTTCAGTTTACCATTTCATTTGATAAAAAAAAAAAAAAAAAACTATTGTCATATCATATACATACAGAAACTCAAAGGTCTTCACTACAACCTGTCAAAATAGAAGTTAGGTTTAACTTGAAGAAATTGTGACAGAAACACAGTAGAATGTTTTTAATAATAATAATAATAATAATAATAATAATAATAATAATAATAAAATTATTAAATTGTTAATGTTTTTTTTTTTTGCCTTCACTAGATTACCACCTTTTTTTGATGATAAATTTGTATCAAATCATAAATCTAGAAGAAGAACAAACAACCAAACAACAAAATTCTGAAAAAAATAGTGTCTTATATTTAAAAATAAATAAATAATTAAATTGTTGATGTTTTATGAATTCAATTGATTAGACATGATATTTAATTAAAAATTTTATGAAACCATTAAAACAGAATCAAGAAAATGCTAAACTGAAAACATGGAATATGGAAAAAAATAAAACAATTTGGGAAAAAATAAAATGGATTTCACAGAGCCCTAAAAATGTATTTTTTCTTTTCGTTAAACTTTTTATAAATTATTTTGTATTTTTGTATTTTTTTTTTGTGATTTCAATTAATTAGACATTTTTTTTAATTACTAACATTTAATTTAAACATTAAAACAGATTACACAAAAATAAAAAAATAAAATAAAAAATTCACAAGGCCCTATTCTACCTTTGTTTTATTTCTTTAATGAGGCGGCAATTCTAATATTAACACCCATCACACCTCAGCACATAACTCTAAAAGACGCCTTCCACACACAATTACGCCACATAAAGGATTTCATTACCTCTGGTGAGATGAGTATCCGTGCTGGCTGTATTTCATAAATGCAAATATGGCAGCTCAAAGGCAGAGCTCGTTTTCTTTAAAAGTGGTCGTTAAATGACAGTTCAATTAAGAAAGAGGCTGGCTAAGACAGCGCAGCAGCTGGATAGAAATGTCCCCACGCTTTAAATGAGTCATTCCACTTTGCTGGCTGCGAGCTTCAGGTTCAGAAGGTTACCAGAAGTGTGACCTCACTCGTCATGTTTCAGTACAGGGTGGGAAAGAGAGCCACGGGGTACGAGGAGCTGCTAAACGAGATTCTCTATCATGCAAACAGAGGGGAGGATAGGAGATAAAGGCGGGGAGAGCAGGCCGAAGCTAGTCACTGAACACTGTCAAAGAATGCAGACAGGTAGAGATGGAAAGATGGAATTGACATTGTCAATTGAATTGGCAATACTAAAATGAGTAAAAATGATTTGGTAACGTTAGGGCTGTGACGTTCAGCATGACAACCGTGGCAGTGAAGTTGACAGCGGTAGTGTGACGTGTATATATATATATATATATATATATATATATATATATATATATATATATGTATATATATATATATATATATATATATATATATATAAAATCTCAAAGGTCACGTTACAGGTGCGAAACACTTCTGATTGGAATCTGGTGGACAGCCTTATTAGTCGAATGATTTTGTTGAACCTCTCATCTGAATTTGATTGATAGATAGATAAATAAATACACAGATTATATTTAGAAGTTATAGCTATACGGAAGTTATTTAACAAATTATGTGTTAAAAAACCTTTTACCACTTTATGTCTGAAATGCCAGCTGCATTTAACAGTAGCACGTTATCATCCAGGTCAGATACCAGCATTTGCAATGGTTTTTAATCACCAGCACAACTCATAACCCAGCATGACAAGAAATTACTAAATGTGGAAGAATAAATGGCGCTGCATTGAGAACAGATATCAGAACAACTGCCACATTCTTCAAAACAGCACAGAAATGATAATGATAATAACAATGATAATGTTTGCTCTACCATCTGCTGAGATAACAAAATCAACAACACGGTTTGAAAAAAAAGCTTGTTTGTAGAAAATAAAATGTGTGACAGATTTATGTATATCAGCTTCTGATTTAATCATACATCTACTAATTAAACACTGCACTGCTAACATCATGTATTGTTTCTACAGAATCATGGTTATCATGTTGGAGGACGCTGTTAAAGGTCGCCGTCCATCTCTTTTCCCTCTCTCCTCTTCAGAGAACCGAGGATGTCTCTGTCCCGGCAACGCGGTGATAGATGACACTCATTTCACTAATCGGAGCCCCACCCCCTGTAATATCCACACAGCTTAGCCCACCTCCTTCATAATCAAGGCTGTTAAGAAGAACGATGGCTCTGCCGCGGGAAAGCAGATCAATCCTCACGGCTCAGCGTTCACTCAGATGCCGGAAAGCTGCTTGGTAATGATCAATCTCACCCCGCTCAATGTCAGCTTACGCTCACTTACACAGACACACAGGAGAAGCCTTTTAACCAAGAAGAGACAATTAGCCGGGTTATAAACATTTCTCACCACACGCAGAAAAACAGTCATACTCCAATTCAGACCTGCAAAGTGAGTCTGTCTTGCATCCGGCAGCCGTGACGTCTAGTGTACAATGTCCAAGAACAGAAGGAAGGCCACTCTCTGACCTTGAATTGATCTATCCTCGGCCAAGATGTGTTCCCATAGTCCAGACGCACTTAGCACTCTGAGCCCTGCTCTCATGGGATTGAAAGCATTTAATACGACTAATACATCCGCTAGGCAAACATCCAGCTAACATTCTCTTAACCCAACTAAACATCTCTCACACGCAAAGCAGTTGTCAAATATCTGCCTAAAATATATTCACTGCATTTTTTTTTAAAAATAAAGCTTCTAAAAAGGTGATTTTGTGTCTTAGTGTGAAGTACATTTTCCCTCTATAATAAACCTTTTGTCCAATGTAAATGTTCCAAACATATCAATGGTTCTTCATGGAACTATAGATACCAATAAAGAACCTCTATGCTCAATATCTAACCAAATAAAATAAAATGAATGGAAGATTTAAATTCTATTATAATAATGGTGAAGGACTAGTTTAAAAGAAGCCAGATTCGTACTCATTTTTAGTAATTGACTAATCCAACCTGTGCTTTGGATTTTAATTATGCTTTGTATTGGGACATTAAAGACACAATTGCTCTGTTTGCTGTGGAGTCAAGAAATATGCAAACATGATTAAAACATGAATTGAGCCGAAAGTACAGAATGTCACATTTTATTATTGGCTGTTTCAACACATGTTTTACTAACTAAGAAGAACAGCACTTTTGTTTCATCCATCTAATGTGAGCATAAGTATTGCGACAATTTAACTTAAAGCAAATGTACAAGTTTAAAAGCTAATATTAGTTGCAAATCCCTTGCATGCATTCACAGCAGTGAGTCTACAACCCATAGAACCATCACCAGACTCTTGGATTCATCCTTTGAAATGCTTTTCCAAGCCTTTAATGCAACCATTTTCAACTGTTGTTTGTTTTGGAGAGTTTCTGCCTTTAGTCTACTCTTCAGCTGGTGAAATGCATGTTCAGTAGGTTTTAAATCTGGAGACTGGTTTGGCCAATCTAAGACTTTTTCTTTCCCCTCAACTCCTTGACTGAGTTGGCAGAGTATTTTGGATCACTGTCCTTCCAATATGAAACACTTCCCAGTGAGTCTGGTGGCATTTTCTTGAACATTGGTAGCCAAGATTGTTTTGTACACTTCTGAATTCATTCTGTTGCCGCCAAAGTTCATTAAGTCATCAATAAAGATGAGTGAGCCTGTTACAGAGGCAGCCATGCATGTCCATGCCATGACATACTTCTTCCATGCTTTAACGATGAAGTTGTATGCTGTGGATCATTTGCAGTTCCCTTTTTCTTCTCCACACTTTTGCATTCCCATCACTTTGATAAAAGGTAAATCTTTTTCTCGTCTGTCCATAAAACTCTGTTCCATCTTGCTCTGTGGCCTCTGTAATTCTGCTGTTGAAGTCTACTGTGAACAGTAGATTGAGAGACATTATGGAGACTTTTTTTAGGGTTTTTCACAGCTTTTATGATATGTTTGTCATCAACTGCTGTTGTTCTCAGCTGACCTAGTCAATGTCGGTTGCTGAACTCGCAGGTGATTTCTTCCTTTTTCAGTATATCTCAAACTGTTGATTTTGCTATGCCCAATGTTTGTGCTATAGCTCTAACTGAGTTCCTCTTTTCTTTTAGCATCAAATTTTTTTGCTTTTCTCTCAAAGTCAGCTCCCTCATCTTCATCCTGGCTTAAGGCTCCGGTATACTTCAAACGAAATCGAAGAACGAACTCATGTGACATCATTTCGAACAAAATCAGGCCAAAAAGAAGTTTGTTTAGTGTTCTTTTTGGAAGTTCGAAATGGCTTGCCAAAGCGAACTTTCAGGAAAAGTTTGCTTCAGCTGCAAAACACCTTCGTACTACCATTGGTCTGTGACGATAACGTAATAGGAGGTGTGCACTGAGGCTCCGCCTTCAATCGAGTGGGTCGCGGCTTTGAGTCATTTCGTGTGTTGAATTAATTGAGGTAAGAGCTCAACGGGTGAAAACATGAACACACTGGACAGCCACTTTATAGTACAAAATGAAGTTGTGCTTATAAAAAAAAAATGAGGCACTAACACTGTTTTTCATGTTTTTTCATATTTACATATTCATATAACCGTCGTTCTCAGCGGTGTGGGCGGCGTCAGATGTTCGTTTACAGTATATCGCTGGTCGCGCATTTCGAACTTCGTTTTACCCCTAAACGAAGAACAAAAAAGAAGTTTGTTTGAAGTATACCGGGGCAAGACTCAGAATGCAGAAGCAATGTAATATGATTGATACTACAAATTCCCTGCCTTTAATATGTGAAAAATTAATGCAACAGGACACAGCTGATCATTTAGAAACACCTGTGAGCCAATTGTTCCAATATTTATCACATTAGATAAAGGGATGCAACTTTTCTTATTTGGTAAAACATGTATGTACTTTTGCCTCATATTTTAATCAGAGAAATTTTGTCTTACTGTGCCAATACTATGGAGGGCACTGTGTGTGTGTTTTTGTGATTTATGAGGACACAAATTTGTATAATGATATGGGTATTACACTGGTATTACCATGTAAACATGAAAAATGAGGACATTTCATGAGTCCTCATTTTTAAAATAGCTTTAAAAACATAGTAAACAATGCTTTATTAAAAATGTAAAAATGCAGAATGTTTTCTGTGATGGGTTTAGGGGTAGGGGGATAGAATGTACAGTTTGTACAGTATAAAAACCATTACGCCTATGGAACGTCCTCACTTTGATAGCAAAACATTTGTTTTAGAGAAAAGCCTATCTACGCACCAGAGGTGCTGCTATAATCTCTATATACAATGCATATTTTTTTTTTTTTTTTTTAAATCATGCTTTTTGCACTGCCAAATAAATGAAAGTCAAAGTCAAGTCATTCTCTTTAATGTCTTAATTGTTTGTACTAGAAAGCGATGAGATGACAACAAATGGTTAACAAATGGAAAACTTTGCTTCAGTTTCCTGCTGAGAAAAGAAAGAAAGAATAAGAACAAGGAGAAAGAGAGCACAAGAGAATGCAAGAAAGAGTATGTCATAGATGTAGCCTTACTTTCCCAAAATCCAGCTGGCCTGGCCTTCCCCCTCAAGTGGGAATTTTGAGTGAGAATTAAAGAAAGGGTTCTGTCCAGCTGAATCAGCACTCTATATAGACTCTCTCGAGCTCTTTAACAAGCATAAAACACTGGGAAGAGTGGAAAAGAGGGAGCACAAGGAAAAAGAGGGGGAAAAAAAGAAGGCCCACCAGATTGTTCAGTAGAGAGAGGTTAAGAATGAATCTACCAGTCATCTATTTTACGCTTTCCTGACCTCTTTTGGATTCCTGTCATGTCTGTAGCAACAGTGGACTGCCTCATTCATCTCCCTTCAGCAAACATCTCTGGCACTAATACAGCCGCATTCAGAACCGTCCAAACAGGTTCAAGAATTAAGCTAATGTGGTGGAGTTTGGAGAAGGGGGCCGAGTAAATTTGGCCTGGTATGAAAGAGTTAAAAACTTTAAAAGGCAAGGACGTGTGTTTTCCCATTGCTGGTGTTAATGATTAGTCTGAACCAGCAGTAAACTCAACGCACACCTCTACCAGCGAATGATCTTTCACACACACCGACCAGGCTGTTCTGATCTCACTAACACAAGAAATTACATCATACAAGAGTGAGAAATGGACAAGCAGCTTAAAATAGAAAGTGGCGAGAAGGAATCAAGTTTGACAGTGACATGGCGAGAGATTTCAAACCGGTTATTTGTGAAAATGAGAGACTAGGAAGATGATGAAACGGCAGTAGACTGTTAACAGTAGTTATGCTAAAGCATGACTTGAGATATTTTACACATAGACAAAGCAACTACTTCAATATGCATTCAAATATCTCCCAATATGAAAGCTATCTCAGGCTTGTAACCATCTCTTAGCTCTGTATCGTGCTTGAAGGAAAATTTAGTCTTTATTTGCATATTGAGAGAGTAATTTGATTATGGTTGCACTTATTGTTTGCACTTAATATGAAATCACTCATGAAATCACACAGGAGAGAAGCCAGTTGAGTTTGTGGCAAAAACCTTTTACAGTGCTTGAGTATTATTGTTTTTTACTGCATATGATAATCCAGAAAGCAGAACTGAAACGATATTCATTACTAGATGATTAGTTAAAACATTTCAAATGCACCTGCAGACTATTTCGTCATTGAGGATTTCTTAAAAATACTGTGTAAAAATCTCATCGCGTTCTCATGAACTCAATCTCGTGTCTCGTCTCGTGAGCTAACAGTCTCGTCACACCCCTACCAACAGTTTGTAGGTTTGTACGCAGACCCTACAAAAACATACAAATTCAAATGAATTCGCAACCAGTTCTACAAAATGTAAAAGTCACAAATTGTCATGAGAGTGTGTTTATCTTACAGTATCAGCAAATCTGAGTTAAAATACTATTTATTGATATATGATACTGATCTAAAATTTTGATTGGTGCACCACTAATTCAATTCAATAAATTCAATTTAATATTATTTATAAAGCACATTTAAAATCAGCCTGAGCTGGCCAAAGTGCTGTACATAGAGTTAGAAAGAAAAGGAAAAAGAAGAACATGAATACAAAAGAATGCATACAAATTACCAAGAATTAAAAGCACAGGAAAAAAGATGCGTTTTTAACATAGATTTAAATTCGGCAAACCTAGAAGCAGTTCTGACTGGTAGTGGCAAGCTATTCCACAGCTTAGGGCCCGCTACTGTGAAAGCTCAGTCTCCCTTGCGTCGCAGACGAGATCGTTGTGCCAGCAAAAGATGACCATTTTGGGATCTAAGTGATCTGGATCAAATCTGATATATTTTTGGGAGCTAAATTATTGAGAGCTTTGTAAACGAAAATCTTGTTATTCGTTTACATAGCTCTCAATAATTTAGCTCCCAAATATCCATCTGATTTGATACTAATATTTATGACTCACCAGTTCTGTTACAAATTTATCACATTTGTTGTTTCAGCTGATATCCAAAGCAAATAAAAAGCATCCTAAAGTCCAAACTCCAGTACAGTGGGCTGTGTTTGCGTTGTAATGTCTGTACTGTAATGTCTCTGATGAGGTTAGCGGTTGCTCCTCTTCAGTAAGCAATAAAAGAAAATTAATGATGTTTGACTGTTTGGTGACGTCATCCATGAAGCTGTCACGCAAAAGCATAAAGCTAATGGTGAACAGATTCCCAGTGAGGTCCCACTCTCCTTACAAACATTTTATCACAATGGAAAAACTAAATTTCAGTGACTGACTGAACCACATTACTGAGCAAAACCTTTAGAAAAAGCTACAGCACATTTCTTTCAGCATGTTCCAAGATGATGTGATTGCACACTTTTCTTACAAATAGTAACCTTGTTTGTGTCTCAACCAAATCAGGACTGTTTCTGTCATCACTTTGCATAATGAGAATGATCTGAATTAAGACTGTGAAAAAGCACGGAGAGCTAGTTTGTCTTTGATGTCATTCCTCTACATTATTCCAGCAATGCTTTTTTCCACAAATGAATTCAGCATTGTTTAGCAAACAATCTTTCCATTGTTCAACATGCGTCTCAGACCTCTGAGTAATAATCTAAAGAACCCGCTGATCCTGAAATGACCCCTGAACCCTGACATATAAAGAAAAAACCCACACAAATATGCACCAGTCATAAAAACATCTGGACTTGCATTTGAATACTATTGAAGTTCTAAAAACCATCAAACATAATCTAATTTATTCAAAATCTATGAATAAATATTATGCATTGTAGGCATGTGAAAAATTACCTAAAGAAGTTGATTTTCAACTGGTTTGGATGTGGAACCCACATTTTCTCATGGTCATTAAGCCACGACCCAAATTTTTAGGAATCCAAATCAAGCAAATTTATTTCTCAAAAATCGTTGACACACACACTCACACACACACAAGTAACGTCCCACTTCACTTAACATATACATAAATTGTAAGAATATCACTAATACGGATGAACAAACAGTATTTTAAGTTAAGGCTATTAAATAGCAGTCCCAGATTTGTTTACCTCATCTGACCGCAGATACTGAATTGGGCAACACGTTTTATCCTCAGAGCTTTAACGCATGTCTTTGAAAATAAAAGTCTCCCATCAGAAAGAAATTTGGTATTTCATTTTTTGTTGTGGTTGATTCTTTGACTGCACACTCGCAATCCATTCATATCGGTCATGCGACCCACTTTTGGGTCGCAACTCACCAGTTGAGAAACCCTGACGTAAAGAAACTCAACAATTAGGCTGGTTTTGAGTTCACCTGACCTAGATGAGACAAGTTTCTTATGAGTGTTTATCAGGGGAGGAACAGAATGCAGTATGTCTTGACACACATTTTTAACAGTCAAATAATTTTTAACTTGACAAGGCATTTAAAATACGCAAGATGCATCAAAAAACAATGCTAATAAAGGCCACACCTCCAAAAAATCTAAAACTAACCACCTTTAAAAATCGACTAGTCAGTTTTTTGGATGACATGTTGACCAGCTTGACCCATCCCTTATGCATTTGTTTAAAAAAAAATGTTCACCAGACTAATAATGACACCAATTCTGTGCTTGTATGACCACGCAGACTATAAAACAAAAACATATAAAGGCCCCATGAAACTGATTATTAAAAGTGGGGTCAGATTAGCAAAATTTCACTAGCAAAAAAGCTCCATGTCTACTGTTAACAGTGTGTGTACACAGAAGCCACTTTCAAACCAAGCAGCTTTCTGTTGGTCAGCACAGCAAATTAGCGTGAAATCTGTGTGGGGAAATCTTTCGCCCTCACTTGAATTCCAGATTGTGTGATTTGAAATGTCCTGGAAATTGTCCATGAAAATTTACAAAACAACAGTAAATGTGACCACACCTTAAGAGGGAATTTGTCAAGGTTAAGATAACAATTAAACATCAGTCACTTGTTTCTTGGGATACACATGAACACTGCCATTTCTTACGCCACACAGGAATGTGGGTAACCTCCATCCATGTCATAGGTCTGACAGCTCTCACGCTCATCTAGTCAGGACAGATAACCGTGCAACACGGATCTCCTTTCCCGCGCTAAGCATTCTCACTCAGCTTTTTTATTTCTTCCTCCTCTCCTTCCTAAGAGTATGGGCTATTGTTTGCAGGTTTCCATGGTTGCAGTGGCCAAACCCTCTCTGTGGCCAGGGACAGACAGGCGGACGGGTGCCTGGAGCTGAACAGAGAGAGAAGACTGAGCCCACACAAACTGAAACAAAAGCGTTTGCCATGCCCAGCACACAAGAGATGCACCGAACAGGTGGTCCTGAATGGCAAATCGCATAGTTTGGAGTCCTTTTCCAAAATGCTTGCTCGCTTTCCAAAAATCAGGAATACAGTTAATCATTTATTTTCTTATCAGTGCTGTGAAAAATGAGGGATATTTAGGGGTGGGTGTTATAAGCATATATATTATATATATATATATATATATATATATATATATATATATATATATATATATATATATATATATATATATATAATGATATGAGTAATTTCAAATGACAGTTATGGCGCGATATATCAACCAGTTAATTTTGCTGGAAATTCAATGGAG
Organism: Chanodichthys erythropterus; assembly: GCF_024489055.1. Lineage (NCBI taxonomy): Eukaryota > Metazoa > Chordata > Actinopteri > Cypriniformes > Xenocyprididae > Chanodichthys > Chanodichthys erythropterus. The sequence continues at coordinate 40,074,252 of NC_090234.1, read as the reverse complement.
AAAAAAAAAAAGCTACCATTCAAAAGGTTGTCATCATCAGTTGGATTATTTGAAAGAAGTACCTTATGCTCACCAAGGCTGCATTTATTTGAACAAAAGTACAGTAAAATTACCATTAATTACAATATTATTAGAATTTAAAATAACACTTTCCTATTTTATTTTATAACGTAATTTTCCAGTAATGACATCAGTCTTCAGTGTCACATGACCCTCCAGAAATCATATGATCTAATATGCTGATTTCATGCATTTCTTATCAAGTTATGTTGCTTAATATTTTTGTAGAAACGGTAACCGTTTTTTTTCCAAGATTCTTTGTTAAAGGAACACTCCACTTTTTTTGAAAATGAGTGCAATGATATTACTTAGCGTCTCTCACAAACGTCTCCATGATTGCAAGGCACGTTCCCTGTGCAAGCAGGGGCTCACAGGCGCTGCGTAATATCATTGCACTGCTGCAGCCATGGAACGGCAGCAAAGTTCCTTGATTATTACGCCTGAATGAGAGTATAGTTCCTAGCCATATCAGCCTAGAAAATCACAACTTTTCATTTTCTGTCGGTCTTAGTACACGATTTAACTACAGAAGAGTCAAGTTTTAAATAGGAAAAATATCAAAACTCTTTGGTCATTTTTAAGCACAATGCTAACGGCCTAATCAGATTCAATGAACTATGCTAAGCTATGCTAAAAGTGGTACCGCCAGAACCGGAGATTGGCTGAATGGATTCGAAAACGGTAAAACTCAACTGTTTAACTCTAGGGGAGTTGGAAAATGAGCCTATTTTCAAAAAAAGTGGAGTGTTCCTTTAAATAGAAAGTTAAGGCGAGACACCCCAGGTGAATAGGGTAAAAAAAGTAACTAGTAGATATCACCATACTTCGCCAGCTAATTGATTACATTAAAAACTGCAAACATTTTTTGTATTACAAGTTTTCTAAAATGTAATGTTTAAATATGCAAATGAGACGTTATCAAATTAAATATTCGCTAATTTGCATACATTTCTACAACAAAAATCTGAATATTGGATGACGTCAGGTTCACAGTTCTCGTTTAATTTTCTGGACGTATTAAATTCAAAGGTTTTTACAGAGGGAATTTTGGATATCTCTTTTTATCACTCCATAAATCAGAAAATACTAAAATATATATATTTTCACCATTTTTTTTAGGAATAAAATGCTGTATAAAATCAGGCAAATTATATATCAACAAATCCCACTTTAAAAACCTTCAGAAAATAGATAGGAATAAAACTATAAAGTTAGGTGTATGTAAGTTCTGCTGAAGTGGAGATTTCTGACTCAGAGCAGGAGAAAAAACTCATTTTGAGAAAACGGCCTTTAAAGATATTTACTGTAATTGAAATCTATAGATGCATATAGATAAAGTGCTATAAAATATGCACTTAAAAGTGTATTTTGGATGTTTTCTTTCCACCAGTCTGAAAAAAACACTTTATGAAAAGCCAAAAAGTGCAAAATCTCAAAATTGACAGGTGCCTGAAAAAAACAGTGTTTTTGCCTGTAGTGTCTCCCCTTAAAAAGAACACTAATTTATTTGAAATGCAAATCTTTTGTAACATTATAAAATGTCCATATTAAATTTTGAACATGAATAGTGTATATATGATACCATACTTTAAAACAAGACAACAAGATGACACTCACTTTCCCTTATTCTTCTTGCCTCCTGGTTTTGCTCTTCTGGGATTCCTGCACTTCCTTCAAACGACTCATAATTCCCTCTCATGCTGCTTGTTTGGTTGGTTGCTCCTCAGAGTGAGGTTATTTCTTTTCCTGTTTGTGAGCTCAACAATATTCCCACTACATGCACTAACAAACCGGAAAGAAGTGATACACTGAGAATAAAAGCTTTGAAGTGTTACCCACTTATGATCTCTGTCTTCTCCCTATAGAAACAATATTGTATGGTTTATTCACAGAAAATGCCACAGTGAGGTCAAAGCCCACATTTGTGGGAACACTTGCTCTACGGCATGTTATCTCTTTCAGCTCCATTATTGGGGTCACATATCACACAACAGGCAGGATATTGTCTAAGGTCTACAAGCCCACCCTGTTCTACAACCCAGCGCTGACAAGCACTACAACTGATTCCTTATCTGTTACAATTAAACACTGCATAGTTCGAAAAACGGTCCACAAATGTGCTACTGTCAACTTCAACTGATCTAGAAAACCAACTGCGCTCAAGCTACATTAAACATCCTTTTTCAGAAGAGCATTTGGTATGTATTGCAAATTCAGCTCAGAGATTCTTCCCTCCCTGTGGTGTTTATTTCCTCAGTAGTTTAAAGTCGCTAATCAAATCATCCCGATGCATCGCCCCAGGGTGTTTTCCATGTGAATCTGAATGGAATCCATCAGTCTGAGTACTGTTGCCTTCGACAAAGATGAGGTTGAACACAGACATTTCACAAAGGTTAAGAAACAACATGCTGCCTTTCAAAATAAATAAATAAAAAAATCTGTTTTACATACAAAGCTAAGGGCGCCTACACACTAGTTTACACTGCATCAAAGAATGCTAAGAATCCATTGATTTCAAAGGGGATGGTGTGTTACAACGACATTGAGGAAGAACAAAGGTTTGCAACCAAACATTGAGGAAATTTTAACTTTGCTGCAACATTTAGTGACATAAGCATACATTAACCACTAAGAGGCAGGTCCAACTTTAAAGGGGTCATGACATGAGAAATCAAATTTGCCTTGATCTTCTGACATATAAACAGGTATTTGTACATCCTTCAAGTTAGCTTAAAATGTCGTCATTATAAATAAAGCATTTATTTAAAGGTACAATTTGTGATATTTTTTTCCGCTAGAGGTCGCTAGAAGCCTTTTCAAAACAAAGGCGTAGTTTGATGACGCCAAGTTTTAGAGCGGAAACTTGGGACATGTGGTCTCCATATCAACGGACGGTGCAAAAGAATAGGGATTGGAGTCTGGAAGAACTTATGTTCGTGGATGCGATTATTAACGTTACTGTAGTATGAAGCAGAGCAGGACCGAGTGTTGCGGGAGCTGAACGAGGAGCTGGAGCGATTGATCAACACACGCCTCACGAGCAGCGGGACTTTTATTATGACACAGTCGCCGGCGCCGCTTCCGCTTTTCCGGTCATGAGTTTACGGGAGCTGTCATTGTCGACAGAACAAGCGGCAGATGGTAAACAGTAATTATGTTCCATAAATAAGTAACACAATCCACCATAAAACGTGCAAGAAGTAAATAAGGAACTGCTTGAAGCAAGCTAGTGGTTTGCTGGACGCTAGACACTACTTCCGCATTTGTCCACGGCACTGTTGTCATGTGGTTTCTACGTCAGTAAAGGCGGTAACAAAGGTAACTGACGTCATTGACAGGCGACTGCACTGCCCCGTGTCACTGTTTAGAATGGGAATTTTCTCATGATTTACAAGTAGTTGAAAACATTAGAGATATTGTTTGTAATCAGCTGGACAAAATATATAACACTAGGCTAGTGGTTTTTGGATATTTTACTGCAAAAATTTTACATATTGTACCTTTAAAGGGTTAGTTTCTGACATCCCTACACACTTGAGTCTGCTGACAACAGGACAAATGGAAGAGTGAAAGAACGTTTGCTTTGATGCGTCCATTTTAAATGGCTTGTTTGGATCTCTGTACAGACTTCAGAAAGATCCTTGTTGGAAACATGTGGATGGTTTATTTTAATGGAGTCTCAGATCAGATAATAAGTTTGTTCAGAGCATTTTGTTTTGTAAACAGTGTAATGGAGTGTTCGCAACAAAAAACTTTTGTTTACAGATGAAGAAGTCATCTGTAATGGATCTGACAGCAGCTGCATCACAAACCACGATTTCATAATGCTTAGTCTGGTTTTATATATATATATATATATATAGTAAGATTCAGTAAGATTTTTTTGCAAGCCTGCATTTATTTGATTAAAAATACAAAAAAAAAACCAGTAATATTGTGAAATATTATTCCAATTTAAAACAGCTGTTTTCTATGTCAATATACAGTAAAGTGTAATTTATTGCTGTGATCAAAGATGAATTTTCAGCATCATTACTCCAGTCTTCAGTGTCACATGATCCTTCAAAAATCATTCTAATATGATGATTTGCTGCTCAAGAAACATTTATGATTATTATCAATGTTGAAAACAGTTATTTACATTTTTATTTAATGATGCTATGATGAATAGAAAGTTCAAAAGAACAGCATTTGTCTGAAATCTAAATCTTTTGTAACATTAAACACTACCGTTCAAAAGTTTGGGGTCAGTAAGAATTTTAATTTTATTTTTGGGGGATAGAAATAAAATTAATCAATACTTTTATTCATCAAAGATAAGTTAAACTGATCAAAAGTTACAGTAAAGACAATTATAATGTTAGAGAATATTCTATTTTAAATAAATGCTGTTCTTTTGAACTTTCTATTCATCGAAAAAAAAATTGTACACAACTGTTTTCAACATTAATAATAATAATAATCAATGTTTCTTGAGCATGAAATCATCATATTAGATTGATTTCTGAAGGATCATGTGACACTGAAGACTAAAGTATGACAAACTGGATGTAGGTCAGCTATGCTTTAAGAAATCCAGTTCGCAGTTTTCCTGCCCTTCCAAATCAAATCAAATCAAATCAAATCATATACATTATTTATAGTAAAATACTCTATAAGAGTTTTGTCTAGTGTGTAACAATCACACGCAAGACTTGGGTTGATGGTTTCATTCAGAGAATGAACATCCTTCAGCATTTACAGTCCGGGAGGTCTTATGTTCACCGTAGGCCTGCAGTAAATCTGATCATACCAAACTGAAGTGCTGCAAATCTTCACGATACAATCTCCAAGTATTCCTGCTGTGATCAAAAGTACATTTGAGGAACCAAGCATGCCAGCAATGCCCTGCAGCAACGCATGCATAATAAACAGACATGTAGAACAGCCCATGTAAAAAACATACCATTAACTCACCCACAGTGTCATCACAAAACAGGTACGGACAAAAATACAAAAGGCCCTTCAGCAAAGAGAGCCATTTACAGAAAGGGCAGGATGTCACAGGTTTCTGGTGTCTCATTACCTGCTCATCTCCCTTGTGCAAGGGTTTGACCTTGCCTCCGCTACAGGGCAGGCCTCTGACAAGCGCTCTTCGTGACTTCCACAGCGCCAGAGGCTAACCAGCGTTCACTAACCCGCATGGCTCTCAGCTACAGTTACACTGCGCACAAATGCAGCGCTACAGAAGGGGCTTTGGCACCTGTCAAAACAAACATGCCCAGCACACATGTCCGCTGAGTCAAACCAGAAGAGATCTCAGTCAAGCCGCACAATGAATTCATTTACGAGATATCCAAGCCCGCCCACAAAATTAGCCCCCTTTACCCCTCACAAATGCTTGGCTTGGCTCTATCTGTTCATAGTGTCCTGCATAAGCAATTATGATAATGTATATAGTAAGATAAGTATTATGTCAAATAAATTTGAGCTGAATGAGAAATTACTAAAAATGTGCATATGGGCTGGGGAAAATTGACAAAAAAGCACCATAAAAGTATCATAAAATGGTACATATGCACTATATTTAAGTATTCTGAAGCTATTCAACAGCATTGTGTAAAGAACAGATTGAAAGGGTTAGTTCACCCAAAAATGAAAATTCTGTCATTAATTACTCACCCTCATGTCGTTCCACACCCGTAAGACCTTCGTTCATCTTCAGAACACAAATTAAGATATTATTGATAAAATCCAATGGCTCAGTGTGGCCTCCATTGCCAGCAAGATAATTAACACTTTCAATGCACAGAAAGCTACTAAAAGACATATTTAAATCAGTTCATGTGTCTGCAGTGGTTCAACCTTAATATTATAAAGTGACGAGAATATTTTGTGTGCGCCAAAAAAAATAAAATAAAAAATAGCGACTTTATTCAACAATATCTAGTGATGGGCGATTTCAAAACACTGCATAATGAAGCTTTGAAGCTTTAAAGATCTTTTGTTTTGAATCAGTGGTTCGGAGCACTTATCAAACTGCCAAAGTCACGCCCCCCAGTGGTGAACCATTGAAAAACACTTATGACGTAACGAAGCCTCATTTACTGAAATCATGTGATTTTGGCAGTTTGATACACTCTCCGAACCACTGATTCGAAACAAAAGATTCACAAAGCTTTGAAGCTTTACAAATTAAAAGCGTTAATTACCTTGCTCTCTATGGAGGCCTCACTGAGCCATCGGATTTCATCAAAAATATCTTAATGTGTGTTCTGAAAACGAACTAAGGTCTTATGGGTGTGGAACGACATGAGGGTGAGTAATTAATGACAGAATTTTCATTTTTGGGTGAACTAACCCTTTAACAGAAGTAGTAATTCATGAAAAAAAATCATTTTAAATTTTAGTTGTTGTGTGTTTTTGACTCTTTTTTTAAATGTCTATATCAAGTTGTAGTTTTTAGTTTTAGTTATTTTAATATTTCAACAAACTAAAAATGAAAATGAGAAATACTGCCTTGGGAACTAGCTGAAATAGAATAAATGCATGTTTTTTAACATTTAATTTCAGTTAATGTTTATTTTATTTCAAGTAATGATTTTTTCCCTGAAAAAAATAAAAATAAATTATAATTAAAAGTTTTAGGTTTAGTTAACAACAATATCCCTAGGTCATTCTATCTTAATGTCTGTTCCAATTCCAACATCAACCGACATCAATAGATAGCTGAAGTTTCTATATTTCATGAATTTGGATTTTTCATTTCAAATATTAGATTAGGAGGAAAGGAGGGAGAGGGAGCGAGAAAGGGGGAGAGAGAGAGAGAGAGAGAGAGAGAGAGAGAGAGAGAGAGAGAGAGAGAGAGAGAGAGAGAGAGAGAGAGAGATTTCTACATTTTATTTGTGAGTGAATTGCAAATATCAGCATTATAAGTCACAATGTTCTCTAGACATCAATATTAGTGTCGGCCATTAAAAATCAAATCATGAGGTGCCTAAAATATCACGTAAATGAGGGCCAAAAAAAGGCTGTCATAGAGCTTACTGGAGAAGTGTTTCTCTCTGAAGCTTTAGAAACCACGAATGCCAGAATTTCCTCACAACCTTTGGCACTAGGCTGCAATTTTTGCATCTTGGGATTACATGTATGAATTCCAAACTAAGACTTCTACAGACACAAATGAGATGCAAATGAATGTAACTGTATGGCAGCCCTAACTAGACTGTCCTGAAAATATACTTCAGGCTCTCCGTGTGTGAGTGTGTGTGTGAGTGTGTGTGTGAGATCCAGCTGCTTCCACGGGGACAACTAATGACTCACTCTTTGCCCCAGCGGCGATGTATTCACAGCATACTTCCATACGGCTCTCACGGATACACAGATTATATATGCTCCCACACACACGCTAAAACAAACATATATCTCTCACAGCTCTAAATCAGAACAGACACACATCTTCCCACACACACAGTAAAAAACCTGTGGTTTATTATACATACATGAGTACAAAAAAAATAGGATACCTGCGTTCCAAAGTCGGAGCATTAACAAACATTCAAAGCGACACATGCCTACAGATCCGTCTCATTTCTATGTGTGCATATGATACAAGGGGGGAGATGGCAGCTAAACAGACAGCAGTGATCAAACATGGAGCTTCAAAATCGAGCACAAGATTACGAGCACACGCTCTGGGGATGGAGACGAACGAGAGCCCACATCTGTGAGAGCCAGAGAAGAATTCATTCACGAAGATTGAAGGCATAGCTCTCTCCGACTGAGGTAATGAAAAAGGGCTTGTGAACAAGAGGCTTCTGGCTGGGAGAAAGGGGCTTGTCAGGAATGAGAGAGGAGAAGATGTTTTCCGGAGCCTGGCGTGATCATGGCGGTGCTGTAATAGGCCTACAGCCATAAATCTCAATCTATATCTAAAAGCAGCACTACACACACACACATACGCACATTCACACACACAGTTACATCTTTATTACGCTACACTGTGACTCTTGGGGAAGCAAGACACTATAAAAAGAAAGAAATGGACCACTTGTATTAAAATTAATGGGAGTAATCACAACACTTAAAGAGATAGTTCACCCAAAAATTAATGAAAATTACTCATCCTCATGTCGTTCCAAAGAGATTGTAAAACTAATCCATATGAATGTAGTGGTTTAGTCCAAATTTTCTGAATATTTCTTTATATGATGAACAGATTTAATTTAGGATTTTATTCACAAATAAACATTGATCAACGAACATAAAAAAAAGCTCAACCGAACCTGCTTGACGTGCGAGAACAAACTCTTGCTGAAGCTCAAAACGTGCTGCGTAACACGAGAATCAACCTCATTGGTTCTCGCATGCGTTAGGAAGCAAACATGCTTGAGCTTCCGTTTACCACAACTGATGTGTGAGCTGATGAATGTTTATGTGAATAAAAGCTTAAATTCAATCTGTTACAATCTGTAAAATGTAATTACATTTTAAAAAATAATAATATAATTTAATTTAATAATATTTCACAATATTACTGTTTGTACTATATATTTGATCAAATAAATGCAGCCTTGGTGAGCATAAGATATCTGACCAACCCCAAACTTTGAATGGTAAAGGCCTTTGCACAGAGTCCGATGCGTATTAATGAATGTGATCACAAAAAAAAAAAAAAATAAAAAAAAAAATAAAATCACAAAACAATACAAAATGAAGTCTTCAAGCAGCACTGAGCACGATTAGTTGTCTCCTCTCTTATTAAAAAGAGAAAAAGAAAGAGGAAATATTGGGTCCATTCAATCCCGAGATTGCATAGAGAGAAAGGAGAATTCACCTCATCAAGGAGCTGCGGGATTATCCGAGCGTTTCAAAGATTACTTCAGGATGTCAGTGGCTCTGTTTGATGCTTTACTACTGACACAATCTGTCTTTATATTCCGTCTCTTTGTATTCCTCACGTTGTTTGTCATTCAGTGCTGCTGTTTTGTGCTGTAGACGACGTGGATCAACTTGTCAGATGGCATTCTGGATTTTTGCGTTCGCGTACGGTGGCTCTGAATTGTCAAAACGTCTCTCAAAATGCGTGCCACGGATGCGAAAAACGCAGAAAATCGAACCTGATCCGAATATTTTTTTTGACGGACGAAAGTTTCGGAGGCAGTGTGCAAACGCGATTGACATAACATGAGGTTGAATTTATTTTTTAACGTGCGAAAGTTTCGCATGCGAATTTCGGACTCAGTGTGCAATGACCTTAACATGTACTTCATTTGTAAAGAATTTAAAGGGGACATATCATGAAAATCTGAATTTTTCCATGTTTAAGTGCTATAATCGGGTCCCCAGTGCATTCACCAACCCAGAAAACGTGAAAAAGACAACCCAGTAACTTTATTTTGGCAAGCCTTTCTCTGCAAGCATGTGAAAAATACGAGCCGCTCAGATTTCGCTCCCTTTGTGACGTAGGAAGGGGATCTTATTTTAATTTTACTGCCCCTTAATCAGCACATTTCCACCCACGGCACCAGCATTTTGTTTTCGCAAGCAGAAACGTTGTACCAGTTCTAATGCCATGGCAAAAGTTCAAGCAAGGAATGCTAACTGTTCTGTCATTGGCTGCACAGACGAGCACAGAACACTATATAGAGTCTCTTTAGCTTGGATAGACTGCAGGTTGACCCTGGCAAGCTCGATTGCTAAAAAGGAGCGTTTTTGTCCGAGTGATATTTTGGAAAAAATATCCGACCATTCACAGCATTTGATAGCAATCATAAACTTTAGCCTGGTGTGTATTGCTCTGTTTGGCAAACAGATACACTATGTATAGTGGGCGTCCATACGGGTTTTGCACAAAAGATTAACATGACGGCACATGCTAGTCGATTACTTGAATCAACTCCACAGTCAGCAACTACATAAATTTATCCTCTAACCATTCAAAAAATGTCCAGTTGCATTCTGAAAGTCTCTCCATCAGTGTCCGACTCTGGTTTGAACAATGTAAGGCTGAACACTGTTACTGATAATCATGAGATTCTCCAGCTTTGTTGTTGTTGCACAACCAAAGCGTGAGCTGTTAAAGCTCCATCCTCTTCTGGAAAGCGGGCAGGGAGCAGCAGCTCATTTGCATTTAAAGGGACACACACAAAAATGGCATGTTTCTACTCACACCCAAATAGGTGCAAATTTGGCAATCTATAATAAATGGCACATTCTGGGGACACCAGAGACTTGTATTACATTTTGTGAAAAGGGGCATAATAGGTCCCCTTTAATTCATTGGATTATTGAAAAATAAGCACATAGTTATGGAATATCTAACATTTTTTAGATTGAAATTCCAGCAAAAATAACTATTTTCACATGCTGAAAACAGCTACAAGATTTTCATACCACCCACCCCTCTGGAAACCTATTAAACTCAGAGTAAATAAAGCTTAACTAGAATTGGTGTGAAATTCAGAGGCGTCGAGGAATCCCTTCAGATCAACAACTTCCAAGATAAAGCACTCAGTCGTGAACTTTCTGATGACTCGTATGTGGTGTACCGCAGCTGCTCTGTTTGGCCTCTGCCCAATTAAACCCCTGTGTGATATGATCAGTGGTACCATAAACCCCCTTGAACTGGTGAGTTTGGCTCCCTCTTCATCTTCGCTCCATATGCAGGTCTCTCGTGGCACATGGTGCAGACAGCAGTACATATCTGCTCATTTCATTCCATCACAGTCCCACTGAGACATCCATATGGAGGGTCTCTCACGTCTTCCTCTCTTCCTCATTACTACATGTACAGCACACCCCAGTTGGAGCGTGTCGGGCATAATCCGAGGCTGTAATCAGACATGTGGGTAATTTCTTTAATAGGTTAGCCTGGGTTCTACATCTCCCTCTCTCTCATAGAGTAATCCAGAGAGAGCTTCGACAATAACCCTCGAATATCATCAGTATGCATAGAGACTGAACCAGAGGACGATGGAATATTCATGTTTTCCTAATAACCAGATGGGAAGAATTAATCAAATCACTCTATAATTTATTAATGCGATCACTTTAAGGCGGGTTATTGGCTGGAAAAAATGCATGCAATGTAAATGTATGCGATGTATGTTCAACCTCAGGGAGTTTCGGGACTCTCTGGTGACTATCTTGCTCATAAAATTATATTTTTTTGCTCATAAAACTTTCTATTTGGTACCAAGTTGATACTTAAAATATATATCTATGTATTACGATACTGGAGAAAGACTATAAGACTAGTCATCTGGCATGCTTTTTATGGGGATTATTCTTTACATAAGACATGTCCTGTATTTACATAAATACAGCTAGAAGGAATTTTCTACTGTCACACACACACACACACACACACTACCGTTAAAAAATTTGTGGTTGGTAAGATTTTTAAAATGTTTTTGAAATAAGTATCTAATGCCCATTAAGGCTGCAATTTTTTGATAGAAAAAATACAGTAAAAATAAATATTACTACTATTTAAATTGCTGTTTTCTACGGAAGAGGATTAGGGCCAAGCAATAATAAAAAAATAAAACCATCTCGAGATTAAAGTTGTTAAATTTATTAATAATAACAACTTACTATAATAATAACTTAATAACTAAATAAACTCATTAAATTACGAGAAAAAACTCGTTAAATTTCAAGAAAAAAGTCGAGAAAATGTTGAGAATAAAGTCATTAAATTACGAGAAAAAAGTCGTTAGATTATGAGAATTCGTTAAATTATGAGAAAAAAGTAGTTAAATTGAGAAAAAAAAGCTGAGATAAAATGTTGAGAATAAAGTCATTAAATTACGAGAAAAAAAGTTGTTAAATTATGAGAACAAATTTAATGACTTTTTTCTCATAATTTAATGAGTATGAGAACAAATTTGTAATTTAACGAATTTGTTCTCGTAACTTTTTTCTCATAATTTAATGAATATATCTGAAAATGTAATTTATTCCTGTAATCACAATTCAAAGTTCAGCATTTATTTGAAATAGAAATCATTCGTAACAATATAAATGTATTTACTGTCACTTTTGATTAATGCGTCCATGCTGGAAAGTATTAATTTAAATAAATAAATTAATTTGAATGGTAGTGTAGATGTACTAACAAGTAACTGCTTTCCAGCACTATTTCACTTGATTTAGTTTGAAAAATACAAATTGTTTTTTGCTCTGGTATCAAATATTGAGGATTGTGAAATTGTGCTGGTGCTGGTATCAACTACCAAAGTTTTGAAAAGTTTTAATTTAAATAAATAAATAAATTTGAATGGTAGTGTAGATGTACTAACAAGTAACTGCTTTCCAGCACTATTTCACTTGATTTAGTTTGAAAAATACAAATTGTTTTTTGCTCTGGTATCAAATATTGAGGATTGTGAAATTGTGCTGGTGCTGGTATCAACTACCAAAGTTTTGAAAAGTTTTAATTTAAATAAATAAATAAATTTGAATGGTAGTGTAGATGTACTAACAAGTAACTGCTTTCCAGCACTATTTCACTTGATTTAGTTTGAAAAATACAAATTGTTTTTTGCTCTGGTATCAAATATTGAGGATTGTGAAATTGTGCTGGTGCTGGTATCAACTACCAAAGTTTTGATATTGCAAAGGAAAAGACACTAACTTTAATAAGTAAAGAAAGTAAAGAAGGTTGATTGGTATTCTGAAAAGAAAAAACTTCACAGATGGAAGATGTCAACATCTCAAAAAGAGAAACCGTACATAACCACAGGACCGTTCTTGTAGATACAGTAGACTGTCAATAGTGTAAGGCTCTTTTATGCAAACACAACTCTACAGATGTGCATATGGAGCAGACGTTAATGAGCCGTCCGATGTGAAGTGCTGTTTACCCACACTGAATGTGTCCTTCACCTTCCCTTTGTACTATAGAGTTCCCTCTCTGTTCACTGCTGAATTATTCCCTTTGATGCACCTAAACACACACACGCATACACATATATAGAGTGTGCAGACCTGTCACAGGCACCTCTGCTCTTTTTCACAGTTAGACCTCAGGCTCTGCATCTCTGAATCATGTGTTCATGTTCATGTGTTCATCAGTGCATGATCAGATCACTTGACCATGAATAATGTTTATCAAGCCTTCAAGTGCATTTACAATCGAAGTGCATTTTTAAATTTTTAGATACATGCTTTCTAAAATCACAATAGGTAAGCAAAAAGCTTTTTTGTATATAGTATATAGTATTTACGACTCTTTTCAGCCTTTAGCCATTGCCTACAATGTGTTGGATAAGTAACTCACTTCCATTAAACATTTGAATTCTTGCACCCAAGAACAATACAAGTTGACGCCATTATGACTGAAAGTTTACTAAGAAGTATTTCCTACTGTAACGGTATGTGTATTCGTACTGAACGGTTCACGAGGCAAATTCCAAAGGAAGTGATCATCCCTATGTGAGCAGGGCACGCTTGTGCCGTATGTAGCCGTTTGGAATGCACTTGGCAAAGGGAGCGGCGTAATATCCTCATTATCTTCAGCTGACTGCAGACTGGAAGTGGCCCTGGACAGCAGCATGCCAAAGACAGCAACATAGTTCAACACTTCTGTTTGTTTGAGTATCCATTATCATTAAAGGTTCACCCAAAAATGAAAATTCTGTCATTTATTACTTACCGTCATGCCGTTCCACACCCGTAAGACCTTCGTTCATCTTCGGAACACAAATTAAGATATTTTAGTTGAAATCTGATGGCTCCATGAGGCCTGCATAGGAAGCAATAACATTTCCTCTCTTAAGATCCATTAATGTACTAAAAACATATTTAATTAACATATTTAAACATATTTTATTCATGTGACTACAGTGGTTCAATATTAATATTATTATAATGCGACAAGAATATTTTTGGTGCGCCAAAAAAATAAAAACAAAATAACGACTTTAGTGATAGCGATTTCAAAACACTGCTTCAGGAAGCTTCGGAGCATAATGAATCAGTGTATCGCATCAGCGGTTCAGAGCGCCAAAGTCATGTGATTTCAGCAGTTTGGCGGTCTGACACGCAATCCGAATCAATTCGACACAGAAGAATCATTGTGCTCCGAAGCTTCCTGAAGTAGTGTTTTGAAATCGGCCATCACTAAATAAGTTTGTTTAATTTGTCTAAATTTGTTTTTTTTTTTTGGCGCACCGAAAATATTCTCATCACTTTATAATATTAATATTGAACCACTGTACTCACATGAACTGATTTAAATATGTTTTTAGTACCTTTATGGATCTTGAGAGAGGAAGTGTCATTGCTGGCTATGCAGGCCTCACTGAGTCATCGGATTTCAACAAAATATCTTAATTTGTGTTCCAAAGATTAACAAAGGACTTACGGGTGTGGAACGTCATGAGGGTGAGTAATTAATGACATTATCTTCATTTTTGTGTGAACTAATCCTAACCAATAGTCTTTAGCTATCTGTATTTGACCAAGTCAGGCAGAGTGTTCAGGAAAAGTATTTTTCATATGATACAAATTAAACACATTATCAAATCTTATTAAATGTTAATTTTTTTAGTATCACATTAATGTTTTTTATTTAAATATTGTTTAAGCAATTGATAAATAAGAATGGCAGGGTGGTTCTGTCGTTAATAACCTACCCTCGATTTTCAAACATATATGACTTTCTTTTGTGTAACAAGGGTTTAAACTGACAGCCTCAGTGACCTTCAGTTTCAGTGCATCTTTTATCAGCATAATGAAAGCGAACGGTGACTAAAGCTGTCACTCTGCTAAACATCTCCTTTTGTGTTCCATGAAAGAGGAAAGTCATGGTTTTAGATAACATGAGGGAGAGTATGATGACACAATCTTCTGTTTTTGACTGAACTTTACAGTCAAGTCCTTTCCACATGACTTCATCAGGGTCTTACCCAACATTTCAACACAATCATCCTGCAAATAGTCATGCAAATGGAAGGGTGACACGGTTTCGACATTGTGCTGTATGATAGTATTAATGATAATCACATAAAAAGCTAAAATTGCTCGAAATTTGAATACGCAGTAGCATTAGATGAACAATGACAGGAATGATGTGAAAGAGTCTTTAGTCTCCTCCAAAGCAGCCTAGATTCATCAAATGAAAATTCAGGCACATAGTCCTCCATTTACACATCAGCTACATGACAGCTCCACTTTAAACGGAATAGAGTTTTTCCCCTTCATTTTTCCTTGATTGAGCAAATCACAGGGGAAGTAGGCTCTGAAAACTCACTCACCCTGTGAAACTACAACTCGTGAACAAATGACTGGCATTCACAAGCCTTTTAAAAGCGAACCCCTCCTCACCTGCCCAACGTATCTCTTCTCAGCTACCTCCACTACTATACGACCCTCATCCAAAAATAGAACGTTTTTACAAGAACTAGGATGACAGCACGCTGCGACGGGAATGAGGCAATTAGATCTAAAACAAGAGAAGGTGTGCTTAAAGACATGTTTAAATACTCAGAACCAAAGAGACACGAATGAAAGAACACAGTGATATATTTAGAAACCAAAGTACTGTGAAGTTATCACAGAGACAAATAAAATCGGTTTCTAAGCTCCGCTGTGACAATGAAGATAGGACTTCAAAAAGCACAGCTGAGATATGTGCACTTGTCAGAGCAGAGATGCCGTTAAGTGAATACTACAGCACTTACCCTGTAGCTATCAGTGAGAAGCATTCATGGAGACAGATGCAGCGCGTCTGTCCAAAGTATATATAGACATCACTTGGTCGAGAGCCAAAGTTCAGATGATAAAATGTACCTAAGGATTGTGGCTGCATCTCAAATTTGTACTATTCTGATAAGAATCTATTATGATGATTATTAGAACAATTTGTTTATTTAATGCAAGGAATAATCAACAGCTCTTAAAGCACTTTAAAGCATCTTTCGCATTTAAATTACTATCACACACTCAGCAGATGACCGAGGAACCGTCTCACCAGCATATAACTGATTTCAGATGCTCTCCTCAGGCACCTGGGATCACTAACAGCTAAAACTTCCTGATTAAAGAACAGTTTCTTCTAAACAGCTGTTAGGTGTCTCAAGTTTATTTGATTGTATTTGTTGTATTTTATATCCAACTGTTCAACTATCCAGCTTTTGCCTTGAGATCAAGGTTTTATTTTAGGTTCTAAATAGTACATAATAGTGTTTTCATGACACTGGAATTTCCAATTTGTTATATTTTTTCGATAATTTGGGTAACTTGGTTGTAATAGCTTACACACAGCACAGGGAGGCTTTATTTGAATTGCTGAACTACATTTCCAAAAAAAAAAAAAAAAAAAAAAAAATACAAGTAAAGAGTCAGTAATAAAATAAGAATAAATTACAAATGATGGCACAAATAAATACAATATAATAAAGAGACATGAAATAAACATGGCTTTAAGTTTTTCAGATGGGTCTAACGGTATTCAGGTAAGAAATACTACAGAAATTAAAGTAAATCAAATGTAAAATAACACTAGATGGTTTTAATTAAATACAGATTAATGTTTGCAATTAAAGCAGCAAGTGATTTTCTCTTTTTGTTCTTTGATTAACATGACAGACAGCAGCAGGTTTATTAGGCTGCTGTCACTTTAAGAGCTTATGTACGAATCAAATATAAAGTTACACAACATGCGTTTTCTTTCAATTATTTTACGGTACAAAACTCACTGTATTTACCTGAATTCTTGGCAAGATGAGCATTTTGACATTTGACCGCTTAAATGCAATAAGTCAATTTGTTTCTTGCAAGCTGTTTGACAGGTGGCTTTATGAGAGCACCACTTATATAAGGGGCTTTCGCACCAGAGGAACCTTTTCGCAGTTCCTAGAACTATTGGCTGAAGTACCCGGAGTTTGCTGCGCTCGCACCGCAGGAACTAGAAACTATTTTAGTTCTAGGAACTCCTTCTGGGGTAACTAAATTAACTCCTACTTAGGGTTGCAAAATTCTTGGAATTTTTAAAGCTGGAAACTTTCCATGGGAATTAATGGGAATATATGGGAATTAACGGGAATATATGGGAATAAACAGGGAATTTGCTAAATTGAAGGTTAGCCTATAACAGGGTACTTAGTTTGAAAAAAACATATTGCAGCATAATTTTGGTTAAAAACAACCAGATTTAATGCAATTTCACTTGAATTTTTACCCACCACATTCCTCAATCATATTCACACAGCACACTACTTACTGCAGGGCTATTGAGGCCACATCCGCTACATGCACTGTGCATTCCCCCAGTCCATAACATGCAAATTTGATCAAAAATACAGAAAAAAAAAAAACAGTAATATTGTGAAATGTATATATAATTTAAAATAATGGTTTTATATATTAAAATATAATTTATTTGTGATACAAAGCTGAACTTTTAGCATCATTTCTCAAGTCCTCAGTGTCACATGAACCTTCAGAAATCATTTTAATATGCTGATTTGATATGTTATTATCAATGTTGGAAACAGTTGTGCTGCTTAATATTTTTTATAACCTGTGATACTTTTTTTTTTCAGGATTCTTTGATGAATTCAAATTTAAAGAACAGCATTTATTTAAAATATAAATATTTTGTAACAATATACACTATCGTTCAAAATTTTGGGGTCAGTATTTTTTTCTTTCTTTCTTTAAAAAAAAAAGTATTTCTATTAAATAATATTTGCTTTATTCAGCAAGGACGTGTGAAATTGATAAAAAAGTGATCAATGTATCATCAATGAATCCTGAAAAAAAAATATCACAGGTTCAAAAAAATATTAAGCAGCACAACTGTTTCCAACATTGATAATAACGAATCAAATCAGCATATTAAAATGATTTCTGAAGAATCATGTGACACTGAAATAAATAACATAATTGCTGCAATAAAAAAAAAAATTTTTTTACATATTTACTAAATTAGAATTCATTGAATGCTAAATAAATAACTTATTTCATGTTATGACCAAACAAAAATATTTATATTTATGTTTTTATATGATACATTTTATATAAATATTATAAATTTATATAAGTTCCCAAAATTTCAAATTAATTCCCATAAATTCCTGTTAGGTTTTCAAATTGGAATATTTCCAAAATTCCCCAGGCTAAGTTCCCATGGAAAGTTTCCGGAAATTTACCAGAAACTTTCCGCCCTCTTTTGCAACCCTACTGCTACTTCACAGTAGGGTCTAAATCAGCACTATAGGAACTATCAGTGACGTGAGTGCAGTTGATTGGTCAAACGCATGTCAAACACAGGCACAGGGCATTTTTTAAAAAGCTGTGTAAACATATTTACTTCACAACCGAGGAAAACAGCGATAACGGCATTCACCTGTTGTCTGCATGGTTGCGTGTTCTTTTCTCCACCTCGATACTGAAAGTTGCCATAGGAGATTTTTGCAATTTTTGCTCTTTCAGTTGCGTAAATTATATGTTTACATTCCATCTCTGTTATCATGAAAACCCACGACACACAACAAACACAGCTCAGATCATGGCGTCTTCCATACACCAGTTTTTACCATTAAGGAAAAATTAGTTCCCGGGGAACTATCCAAGTGGCTAGTTCCTAGAACTATTCAGTGCGAAAGCCCCTATAGATAAGTGGTGCACACGTTTTTGGTGTGAGCGCGAAACCTGTGGGAATGATTAAAATTATGCGCAATACAAGCACTATTCAACCAGAGAGAATGAGACGAGTGAGTGAGAAGAGGCGGGTGTGTGTCAATTCGCCGAGAAGAGAGAGTGAGAAAACGCAGCTGGAATCAGTGTATCAATACTGCAGAAAAGGAGTATTTGGAACCATTTCAGATATTTCAGTATCGATACATATCAAAATATCAATATTTTTGGATATAATATAATATAATAAACAATATTTAAATACTAATAATAGTAAGGAATAGCTTGGCTTTAGAAAAATTATGCTTTTTATCAATTTCAAAACTAAACAAAACAGCCCCTGTAAAAACTATTCAACTAAAATTATTATGTATAAATTGTTTATTATTTTTATTGTTGACACTGTCAACTATTCATTTTGGCCATACAGAGCGCTACACTTTAAGATCACAAGCGTTTGATGTTACAGAAGTACCATTTTTGGTAAATTAGCACGCCTTTTCCCTTCCTACGGCTGAATATGGAAAAATGATGGGGCTTTTAGGGCGAAGGGCAAAGGTTAATGATTTCGCCTAACTGATGCTTGAAGGTCAGCGCATTGGCAGTGCATCTAGCACAGTGGCAGAGAAAAGGCTAAGTCACAGATTCTGGCAGGGGACTACCGCATCCCACAATGCAACAGTGTGTTAGTGTCACTATGGCCCTTCCATGCTGCCTGACGGGGGACGAGCTTAAAAGGGTGGTGGGTCATTACGTAACCTCTATCTGTTATCGTGACAGAGCAGGCAGTTCTGGAGAGCGAGGTTAGGGTCCAGAGGAAAGACAGGAAGTTTTTTTGCTTAGAGCAGATCGTGTTCTGGGCTCCTGAAGGGCAAAGCCTGGCAGCGTGTCCATGCACAGCATATGTCATGCCGAGTCAAAACAGCACTTACGGCTGAGACAGCAAAAAAAAAAAAAAAAAAGCCTTCCTGCACCTCCCTCTACCTCCACCTATCCATCTACCTTTCCATCCATCACTCAAAATCCAGAACAGGGCTGCAAACTTAAATAAATGACTAGGGAGCCACCAGCTTCTACAACGCAGCTTTTTTTTTATCTGCCAGCAGGACTTGACATTAACTTTTATTGCTCATCATCCACTGTGGCTAGTGGTTTTCCAAAGTCACTCAGCATTTTCACTGGCCACAATTTTGACATCGATACCATGGGGAAAAAATTGAAATAGGCTAATAAAAAGATTACAATTGAAAAATGTATATTATATAAAATTCAACCCACCAAAGTGGCTAGTAGGAGTGACTGCTTTCCACGCCACTGCTGAAATCCACCCGCATTTGGCGGGTGTTAAGGTCAAGCCCTGTCTGCCAGTATAATCTCTCGATAAAGTTGGCTGTTCGCAAGTGATTCAGTGCAAAGCTTCTTATTCAACCCTTTAATAACAGACACTGCTGCTGCGATTAATGAACAATAGCGAAAAATGGCAGATGGAGCAATAATAACTGACATGGTTCTTGATATCATATTTTTAATGATATTTGTATATTGTCTTTCTAAATGTTTTGTTAGCATGTTGCTAATGTACTATTAAATGTGGTTAAAGTTACCATAATTTATTTCTGTATTCACGGAGACAAGAGCCGTCGCTATTTTCATTTTTAAACACTTGCAGTCTGTATAATTCATAAACACAACTTCATTCTTTATAAATCTCTCCAACAGTGTGTAATGTTAGCTTTAGCCAGTTAGCCACGGAGCACCATCAAACTCATTCAGAATCAAATGTAAACATCCAAATAAATACCATACTCACACGATCTGATGTATGCATGCAGTATGCATGACGAACACTTTGTAAAGATCCATTTTGAGGGTTATATTAGCTGTGTGAACTTTGTTTATGCTGTTTAAAACAAGCGCAAGCTCCTGGGGCGGGTAGCGTGAGGAATTAAAGGGGCCGCAGCCTGAATCTGTGCATTTCTAATTATGCCCCAAAATAGGCAGTTAAAAAAAAATGTATTCAAAAAATCTATGGGGTATTTTGAGCTGAGACTTCACAGACACATTCAGGGGACACCTAAGACTTATATTACATCTTGTAAAAACATGTTCGATGGCACCTTTAAAAGATTTTCAAAAAAGGTAGACTAATCGAGGAAAATCAATAGATTATTCGATTGAAAAAAATAATCAGCCTTAAATATTAGGTATAATATGTCTTGCTTTATTTTCTAAAGCAAACATACCGGGAAAATGACTCATGGTACAGACAGCTGTGAACTCAGTAACAGCTCTGAATGTTTCATAAGAGTCATTTGTTAACAAATCAAATGACTCGCAGTCGCAATGTGTTCATTGAACATGAAAGTTGCAGAATATTGGTGAAGGAAACATGGATACACACTCTAAAGATCAACTAGTGTAACTAAACAACTTTTAGCACAACCTCTGATTTATTTATAAATAAAGATTTATAAGATTTATAAAAGAACAGTATGAATAATGGATATTCATTTTGAGATTTGCTTACTTTTAACAGTGTTAATAGTAATTAATAGTGTTTAAAAGAATAACTTTGCGTGTGATAAGACGACAGTAAAAGATCATCTGAATGAAATTTATATCCAAATTGTTGTCACCACCTATTGGCACTTATGCTACCATTTTCGTTGCAGTCTAGAGCCCGGCAGAGACATTCATCCACACTCATCCCTCACTATCTCAGTCTATCAATATGTACTACTGAGAGTCTGTCCTTGGCTTATGTTGGCTCTCCTTCTGGGTCTCAATTTCCATCTTTATCTTCCCGCAGATGATGTCATTGTAAAGCCATGTGCCAACTAAACAAGGGCTGGCAAGGGACAGGATTGTGGGATTTTGGAGCACAGAGCACTAATAAGTATTCTCACATCCCTCTGTTCACTGCATGTCCTCTTCTGTTGACATCAACTCAGCACAGCAATGGCTTAGGCAATGAAACAGAACTTCAATTACACACTCATCTGGTTTGGCCCGAGAGGTTTTAGGGCAGAGAGGACACTCACGCTATGATTGTTCGCTGTGTCCCCCTCAAAATTTCCCGCTTAGCTTGGGGGAGCATTGCAGCTGTCACAGGCCTCTATTCCCATTGCCTAATAAGCCAGTAATGCAAAAATCTCTATATAAAAACCCTTTGCCAACCAAATGTCTGTGATGGTTGAGGGAGTCTTTTTATTAGAAGCAGCACCCAATAATTACCATTCCACTTCACTGAGTACCGGCTCAAGCAATTAATGTGTCATCCAATTAGCCCACCAGGAGATCCGTAAAGAGCCCACCATTGTTAGCATGCAGATGACTCAAACCCAGGTGACGCTCAACATTTGCTCAACATTAAGTTAGCCTACAACTTAATGTATGCGTTTCAGTTTATTAACTTAACACAAAACCCTCATTCAGGGTGCTTTCAATAAAGTTAGAACCACCTCTTCAGTTTTAAAACACTCCGCACCTCCGCACATAGTGAGTGAACTAGGAAATTTTACCAGCCATGAAACTTTATTTTGCATTTTCATTTAAATAAATAAATACATTTTTAAAATGATTTTTGAAGAAATAATACGTTTATTCAACAATGACAGATCAAATTGAACAAAAGTGACAGTAAAGACATTTTTAATGTTACAAATGATAAAATTTTGAACTTTCTGTTCAAAAATGATTCATGAAAGAAATGTATCACCATGAAAATATATTAGGCAGCACAGCTGTTTTCAACACTGATAATAAAAAATGTTTCTTAAGCTGCAAATCAGAACATTAGAATTATTTCTGAAGGATCATGTGACACTAGATATGTTTCCATCCAAAGTTGCAAATTTAACTTATGCGCAAAATTGGAATTTCGCATAAAACATATGTGAATAAAAAGGGCCGTTTACGTCCCATGTGTTTAAGAGAACAAAATCGTTACTTCCTGGGAAAGTGGCGCAAAATACAGTATCTGTAATAAAAATGTGAGTTCATGCAATCGGGGTTCAAACTGTGGCTCTTTTTTCCAACATACCTTCTGATGTTCATTCATGTTCATTTCATACTGTAACTAGCAGTAAAGCGGAAGAGATGATCAGTTCATGTGCGCTTGAACTCAGGAGCTACAGTGATCTGTCACGCCACATTAAAGAGTGCCAAAACAGTATTTATCATTTGAAAACTGAGGCTTTGTTTCATATCAGAAGTAACAAAGCACAAAACTTATTGTGATTTATTGAATGGGAGGTACCCTTAATTGTTCATTCATCAACTGAAACAGCATAGACTTAAAAATTGATTCTTGGGATTTAAGAATTGATATAGATTCTTCAAAATGATTAAAATCGAGAAACTGGTATTTTTAAACGCAGCTCTAATTATGAGATATGATACATTTCAGTAAAGCCGAGTTCAAACTGCACGATTTTAGCCCCGATTTTGGCTCGCCGACAGGTTTTGAGAAATCGCCGACAAATGTCCGAAATCACAAGCAAATCGGTGCTCGTTCACGCAAGTGACAATCACGCAGTGTGAATGAGCAAAGACGTGATCTGAGAGAATCGCCGACGAGTCGCCGACGCCTGTGAGATATTTGGCATGCTAAATATCTGGACCTGACAGCGATTCAAAATCCTGCTGTGTGAAAAGTGTTCTGACTGAAAACTACATCGTCGATGACTGACAGCCAATAAGAGAGCAAGATACAGAGCAGCGGGGAGTTCAAGGAGGAGTTATAGACCACAATATCAGCAAGCATGGCTTCGTTTCAGATAAACATTACAATTCTATCAAACAGAAACAAAGCACAAACATTTGCTTGACCATCCGCAAAAGCAGCACGTTGAAAAGGTTAACATTTACCTCAAACTCTTATTGCAAAACACACAATCCTTGTTCCTCGCATCTCCCCAACCATTTCCTCCTCCATATTCTTCTTTTCTTTTTCTTGTTTTCGCTGCAAATCAGCGCACAGGCAGTTTATATCGCGTTGTTTCCTTGTCACATCTCGTGTGTGTTTGGTTGTGAAACATAGTATGCGTGCCAGACAGAGTTGTCGGCGATTCTTCTTATTAAAAAGTCATGCAGTTTGAAACCTTCTGTCGCCGATCCATTGTGCAGTTTGAACACAGCAGTGACTGAATTCTGGCTAAGATAGCCATGCAGTGTGAAAAGAACAGTGACCCGACTACTTTGAAAATAATGCAGTCTGAACTCGGCTTAAGTGGCACTTTTTCTTTCCATCCCATGTGTTTAAGAGAACAAAATCGTCACTTCCTGGGAAACTGGTACAAAATATCTGTAATAAAACTGTGAGTTCCTGCACTCAGGGTTGAAACTGTGGCTCTTTTTTTCCTACATCATAAAAGACACACAGACGAAACAATATACGCAGTCATGCCTGGTGTTTGTAAATATATACATATACATAAAACAACATTTGAGATGCTGTGCAATTCTGGCCAGTCCAGTTATCCAGTCTCATCCACTGAGGCAAAGTCACGAGAGTTTTTTTGTTGCACGTCGAGCAATTTGTTCGGCAAATGCGTTTCCACTGTAGTTTTTGCGCATGTCTTACTGGATAAAAACTTTACCTGCCTCAATTAAGTGGATACGTTTTTTATGCACTTTTTTTTCTTTGACATTTTCATCTAGCATTTTTTCGAATGTGATATCCCAAAATGTACATCAAAATAGATGGATGGAAACATGGCTACTGAAGAATTGAGTAATGGCTGCTGAAAATTCAGCTTTGCCATTACATAGTGTAGTGTATTGTAGTACTTTTTGGCAATTTAATTGTTTTGCCCTTTTTTCCTTGTATATGTGTCAGAAAGTGCAGCTCACCAAGTCATAGCATCATATGCAAGCTAGTCTAAGTCTATTCTCAGTCTCTCTGTTAGAAGACATTCAATCCATTACAGATGTTTTTTAGTTGATGGTTTGTATGTCTTTGATTTCAATCACTTGAGGATTAGACTATAAGCAATAATTGAGATCATTTTGACAGTTCCATGTAAAGTACGAATTATGTTGCACTAAATTGCCAAAGCATTTATTTGCATCTGCAGAGTGTTCATTTTGGACTCACTCTGACAGCATAATGCAAAAAAAAAAAAAAAAAGTAAAGTAAAGAGCTGGGGAAATAATAACAGCACAGGAATGTGACACTCAACCAAATGGACAAACATGCTCTTGTACAGGAAATGGTTGGGTCAGAGTGCACATCATTTCCTCTGTAAACAGAGGGATGCATTTCAGAAATGGCTTACAGAATGTGATGGACAGCAATTGAAAAAAGAAAGTTTGTGAAATGCAAAGAGGATTCTTTCCTGCAAACAAGTCTAATGATGCAGCCTGAAAATCAGTTCAGTTTCTTTGCTCTATCAAATCGCAGTACAAAATATTTCACCTCTGGGAACCAAACTGGCTCTCCATCTGCTTCATGAAGTTTTCACTCAAAATGAACAAAAGGTCAATGGTCTCCAAATTATAGGATGAAATATTGGAATGTTCTTATAAACTCTTCTTAATTGGAGTAAAATGTATGGAGTAAAACCTGGAACTTATGCAGTTTGATATTAATGGTACTGTTGTTTGTGATGATAGTACTGCAGCCTCAAGAAAATTGCATCATGTAATTATATATAATTATATGTAATGTATATTTTGTACACAGATTTTATTGGAGACCACAAGATCTTCTTCAAATTGACAGTTTTGTATCCTTTGGTACATTTACTGTATGGTGTGGACCTACCCTGATGTCAACAATAAAAAAAAAAATCTTGCAGCTATGGACTTTATACATATGCATACTAGTGATGCACCAAAATGATTTTTTTTTTTTTTTTTACCAGAAAAAAACAAAATTAAAGTTTTTATTTAGCCAAAAAGCAAAACAGACAATAAAGTTTAATACTCATTAATTAATTAAAATTTATTTATTAATCAACACTCAAGTACAAATGGAATTGTAAACAAACATTAAAGGTGCCCTAGAATTGAAAATTGAATTTACCTTGGCATAGTTAAATAATTACAGTTCTGTACATGGAAATGACATACAGTGAGTCTCAATCACCATTGTTTCCTCCTTCTTATGTAAATTGGATTTGTGCAAAAGACCTCTGAAGAACAGGCGAATCTCAACATAACACCAACTGTGAAGCAACAGTCGGGATCATTAATATGTACGCCCCCAACTTTTGCATATACCAGCCCATGATCAAGGCACTAGACAAGCCAGTATTAACGTCTGGATCTGTGCACAGCCGAATCAACAGACTTTATGCAGGTAAGCAAGAAAGGACAAAAGCAAAAATGGCAGATGGAGCAATAATAACTGACTAATAGTAAAGCAGAAGAGATGATCAGTTCATGTGCGCTCCACGCTGCCGCTTCGCTTGAACTGAGGCGCTACAGCAATCTGTCACGCAACATTAAAGACTGGCAAAATAGTATTTATTGTTTAAATTTTGTAGTAAAATTGACAGAATTTAAAAGCTGAGGCTTTGTTTCATATCAGAAGTGATTTATTGGATGGGAGGTACCCTAAATTGTTTATTCATCAACTGAAAAAGCATAGATTAAAAGATTGACTCTGCGGCGCTCGTTCACGGAAGTCTATGAAGTTTAGAGGAGATTCGCTAGCAGAAGGCTTGTCCACTCCTGACAGGAAAATGGAAATATTTGTATGACTTTCTAACATTTACAGATGGAGAATAAACCGGTAAAATGTAAGTTATGTGCCACATCACAAATGCATTAAACAGCGCAAGTATCTGTCAGCACACGTATCTGTCAGACTCATAGCATCTGACAAGGCAAGCTGCTGTAAACTATATCTTAATCTTATGAGTTGGGCTGTTTTTAAAGCCCTTAATATTAAGGGTGTCTCATGTTTAGGACAAACTGCATTATGCATTTGTGTGCACGAAATATGTAACCTATGGTACATGAATATGCAATGGTATGCATGAATGTTGTATCAAAATTTCCTGTAGATGGTGCGAACAATGCATTATCATGGTTAGTGGTTGGCTAAATGTCTGAAAGGTTAGATTAGAAAAGGTAGTCTCTTCCAAACTAAAAAGCTAATACAAAAGCCAAGCCCTTTTAAGCGCACCGCTTAATAATAATGACAGTATGACTGAGTGTGCATGGGCCATAAAAGCTTTACTCATTAACCCGTGCTTGTCCACACCCTTAACACAATGCTAATAGTTATAAGGAAGTAATTTGAGCGAGTTTGTTTTATTAAGCTCTTAGGTTTGTAACCGTGTATGTGTGAGCACATGTACAAATAAATAATATGCTAACATACCACACCGCCCAGGCTCCAGTCACACAAAACAAACAGGAGAGTTGGCAACAGCCCAAGACTCTCGTCTCCGCAGTGCAAGTTCAGGTCAGGTCGTTCCTGTTGCTTGTCTCTCTGCCATTCATACTCATTTTTTCCATTCTCATTTATACTTACTGCATTGAGGTTCACAGAGATTAACCCCTCGGCATCCAATCTGTTACATCCATCAAAGCTGCGGCCCATGCTCGCATTCACAGCCGAACAGTTCCAGGTTTGCCAACTGATGCTTTGGTGTTTAATCTCCAAGGCTAGAACTGCAATTCAAAGCTGTCTGAAAACACATCTAAAGACACCATAGGAAAACTTCTCATCATAAATCTTAAAAAAAAAAAAAAAAAAGCACTGATGCATGTATTTTTCCCCTTGTAGAAAATCAAGGAAAATTCCCACCAACAACGACCAAGCTGGATTCTCCATTTGAGGCGGAAGGCCAGGCCAGAGTGTGAGGCAATTATGGATGTGCAAAACTACATGGTCAATGACATAGTCCATGATAAAGAAAAGGAAAAATCTTTTTATTTCAGTGAATCTGTACAAAAGTGGTCCTTTGAAGGCTTTCAGAGTGTTTTTTATACCATGCTAACTGTCTAAAAGCAAAAGACTCAAATCTCTTTTATCCTCTTTAGTCGACCGGTTGATGGACGACAACTAGTTGACTACCCTGACCCATGCCTAGAGGCAATGGCCCAAGCACCCCTGGCATCGGTCCAACAAACACACAACATAGCTTCATCAGCAAATACCTTAATGTGCTTCCATGAAAGAGTGAGAGGCAAAGCATGTGTGTTTCTCACATTTTGCACAGTCAGCTGACATGCAATTCACACTGCAGCATAACCAGGGCAGGGCCAGTGGACTCAGTGCAGGGGTAATAACACAAAGCGGTGGGCTCATGGGGTCCACAAATGGGACATGAACAAAGGGTCTTAACAGTTTAACTTAGATCCGACACACACATCTCCAGACATTCTACAGCACACTTACGGACCGCTCTACAGCACACTTATAGATGCATATTGCAGACAAAAATGGCAGGAACTGCCTGAATTATCTGGTATCTAATCCCTGTCTAGCAGGGCTTCTGTGGAAAAACAAGGCAACATTTGACAACCTTTGCAAGGTTAAATCATTAATAATCAAAGTTTGTTTGAAAAATCTCTGAAATGTACAGAGAAAAAAAAGGCACCTGTGGATGACAGAACTTTACAGTAAAAATATGGTAGCAACATTTTAGGTTTTACAGACTGAACTTAAATTGAAAGTAAATTTATAATATAATATATATGTAACGAAGGCAGGACTCAAAGTAAGATCCAACTGCAGCGTTTTATTAGAAGTGAGCGTGGTCGTTCAGGCAGGGTCAAACAGGAACAAACAGGAGCAATAAGGAACAGGCAGAGTCGTAGTCAGGGTACAGGCAAGGATCGAGGCAGGCAGCAATGGGTCGTAAAACAGGAATCAGGCAAAATCAATCACAGACAGGCAAACAGGATACAAGGAAACGCTCAGAAATGTGACACAAGTGACAACAAGACTTCGCGATCAGGTGATGAGTGTGTGAGTCTTTTATGGTCCAGGTAATGCATGGCAGCTGGATGTGGTGATTAGTGTAGTGATTGGTGGAGTGAGTGCAGGTGATTGGCAGAGAGGATTATGGGGAATGTAGTCCAGGAAGTGACAGGAACTGACTGTGATTGTGACATAACGCCCCCCTCCCGGAAGGCGCGTCCTCGCGGCGTAAAAGGAACAGCTAGGGAGGGAGGGTGGGTGCATTGGAGACCTGCATGCAGACAGGAACGGGGTCCCCAATGCAGGTCCAGGAACTCGGGCAACCATGGCGAGTCCGGAGTGTCGGAAAGCCACGGCGGGTCAGGTGGCTCGGGCGGCCACGGCAGGTAAGGTGGCCTGGGTAGCCACGGCAGGTCAGGCGGCTTGGGTGACCACGGCAGGTCAGGCGGCTTGGGTGACCACGGCAGGTCAGGCGGCTTGGGTGACCACGGCAGGTCAGGCGGCTTGGGTGACCACGGCAGGTCAGGCGGCTTGGGTGACCACGGCAGGTCAGGCGGCTTGGGTGACCACGGCAGGTCAGGCGGCTTGGGTGACCACGGCGGGTCAGGGTCCATAAATGGCCAGAATAGTTCAAAGGCCGATGACGGCAGTGGCCGAGCAGGGTCCCCTCCCACAAGCTCCCCACCCCTAGGTATACTGCCCCCCCCAAAAAAGTTCTTGGGGATTTCAGCGGGGTCCGTAGCGGGCTCGTGGGCAAGGAGTTTGGGTGGCGTCGGCAGCAGGGCAGACGTATCAGGGTGAGCGGCCAGCTCGGTGACGGCCTCCGTGGCCGTATCAAGGAGAGCAGACAGCTCCGAGACGGCAGCGGGCTCGGGCTGCTCCGGGACGGCAGCGGGCTCGGGCTGCTCCGGGACGGCAGCGGGCTCGGGCTGCTCCGGGACGGCAGCGGGCTCGGGCTGCTCCGGGACGGCAGCGGGCTCGGGCTGCTCCGGGACGGCAGCGGGCTCGGGCTGCTCCGGGACGGCAGCGGGCTCGGGCTGCTCCGGGACGGCAGCGGGCTCGGGCTGCTCCGGGACGGCAATAGAGCTTGAGTTCCTCAAAGCACGTAGGACAGCCAAGACATAAAAGGTGAGAACAGCCCTCTGGGCCAAGACAGGACTGACCAGGAGAGCAGGCTGTGCTGGAGCGGACTCACTGGCTGGAGCGGACTCAATGGCTGAAACAACCCCTGCATCCTTGAGCACCGCAGGGGCGGCCATCTTGCCCGTGGGCACTGGCAAAGCAGCCATTTCGTCCATCGCGTCCAGGGTGCTTAAGTCCACTGCAATAGGCGAACGAGAGTCCATAGCAACCGGCGAGCTTGAGAGCGTTGAAACCGGCGAGCTTGAGAGCGTTGAAACCGGCGAGCTTGAGAGCGTTGAAACCGGCGAGCTTGAGAGCGCTGAAACCGGCGAGCTTGAGAGCGCTGAAACCGGCGAGCTTGAGAGCGCTGAAACCGGCGAGCTTGAGAGCGCTGAAACCGGCGAGCTTGAGAGCGCTGAAACCGGCGAGCTTGAGAGCGCTGAAACCGGCGAGCTTGAGAGCGCTGAAACCGGCGAGCTTGAGAGCGCTGAAACCGGCGAGCTTGAGAGCGCTGAAACCGGCGAGCTTGAGAGCGCTGAAACCGGCGAGCTTGAGAGCGCTGAAACCGGCGAGCTTGAGAGCGTTGCGGCCGGCGGGCTTGAGTGCGAAGCGGCCGGCGGGCTTGAGTGCGAAGCGGCCGGCGGGCTTGAGTGCGAAGCGGCCGGCGGGCTTGAGTGCGAAGCGGCCGGCGGGCTTGAGTGCGAAGCGGCCGGCGGGCTTGAGTGCGAAGCGGCCGGCGGGCTTGAGTGCGAAGCGGCCGGCGGGCTTGAGTGCGAAGCGGCCGGCGGGCTTGAGTGCGAAGCGGCCGGCTGGCTTGAGTGCGAAGCGGCCACCGGGTTTGAGAGCGAAGCGGCCACCGGGCTTGAGAGCGAAGCGGCCGACGGAGACTTGGGAATGCCAGCTGCTCGGACTGAAATCAACGGTGGATCGGTCACACTGGAACGCAACACTCTCCGCTCCCGGACTGATCTAGAGACCTGACGTGACTCTGGGTGATCAGCGGCGACGTGACTTTGCTCTGGGCGATCAGCGAAGGCGTGACGTTGCTCTGGGCGATCAGCGAAGGCGTGACGTTGCTCTGGGCGATCAGCGAAGGCGTGACGTTGCTCTGGGCGATCAGTGCTGACTTGACTTGGTGTTGTTATTGTGGTGACCGCCATTTTGTGAGTGTCATCTGGCGAGGCGGCCATTACATGATCTACCATGGTGTCGCATTCCTCCGCGACCCCCACAGTAAACAGAGAACCAACAGTCAATAATGCATAATCCAGAAAGCAAGTAAGTGATGAACGCGGTCCCTCTTGTCTAAGTTTATCCTGGAGGGGTTGATTAATGCCATCGCAGAAAAAGTCTATAAGTGCACAGTCAGGCCAGTCTGCATAATAGGCAATATCCAGAAACTTCTGAATGTGGTCCTCCAGGGTACTATTACCTTGACGAAGGCGGATGAGACGTATAGCTGGGTCCATGTTGAGGCTGGAAACGCTTGTGGAAGCTGCTGGATCGTAGATGGCGAAGTCTTCTGTAACGAAGGCAGGACTCAGAGTAAGATCCAACTGCAGCGTTTTATTAGAAGTGAGCGTGGTCGTTCAGGCAGGGTCAAACAGGAACAAACAGGAGCAATAAGGAACAGGCAGAGTCGTAGTCAGGGTACAGGCAAGGATCGAGGCAGGCAGCAATGGGTCGTAAAACAGGAATCAGGCAAAATCAATCACAGACAGGCAAACAGGATACAAGGAAACGCTCAGAAATGTGACACAAGTGACAACAAGACTTCGCGATCAGGTGATGAGTGTGTGAGTCTTTTATGGTCCAGGTAATGCATGGCAGCTGGATGTGGTGATTAGTGTAGTGATTGGTGGAGTGAGTGCAGGTGATTGGCAGAGAGGATTATGGGGAATGTAGTCCAGGAAGTGACAGGAACTGACTGTGATTGTGACAATATAATATAATGACAACCACAATAAAACATGTGGTAATGAAAAAGCCACATGATGAATCCAAGATCATCACAAGTTGCTTTTCAACAATCTGACGCAAATACTAAAATATAGAAGATGCATACAGTGTCACGCACACAAATACAAAACACAGTCATGGTAACACGCATGACACTAAAATTATGCAATAAACATTGATTTAATAACATAAGATGTAACATAAACCCCTAATGTACATAAGTGATAAGAAAAAAACTAAGATGAAACAATTATTTAAATGTAAAAAAAAAAAAAAAAAAAAAAAAAAAAAAAACATCAACTGAAGTGTTACGCAAGAAATTCTGGGAATGTCAGTTTAAAGCCTTTCACTGAAAATTATAAGATTCATTTAAAAAAAAAAAAAAACTACATTTTACAGCCTTTTTACTGTTAAATTACATTAAATGTCCCATTAGTTCATTAGTTTTTCACTGTATATAGTAAGGAAACACTGTTCACTGTTTCAAGGTTTTTACTGTAGCATTTTTAAAGTCTTTAAACATTAAAATTATGATAATTTTTACAGTGCAGATTTTCCCATTTTATATAAATAAAGCACATAAAGTCAAAGGCAACTGTGTATGGTTTGAGTCTAAATTAGTGATTTGCAGAATAAGCTGCAAAGTGGACCAGATTTCATGCCAACAGACACAACTAAACGGGTCATGTACCCGGATTTGTTTTTTAAATTAAAAGCAGTCAACTAAACATAATAGAGGCATCGAAAAGCATTGAAAATGTACATCTAAATTCTACTGCTGGGGTCACAATGTTAAGCTTTAAAAAGCACCGTCTCTTACCATGAGTGACCTCGCAGATTATTACTCCCAGAAGAAAAAGAAAAGGGGGCAAACTGTGGAGAAAAAAAAACTGAAGAAAAGAGAAAGTAAGATAAAAGAAGAGATAATGGGATTGTCTATCAGGCTCCGTCACAGTTTCTAAGAAATTGGGTAAGAGTTCAAGCAGTATTGTCTTACAAAAGAACTACTGGAGGAGAAATTTCACAGAAACCGTGGCACTGCAGAAGTACAACCTCACCCATGTTCAAAGTTCACTTACGAGAGAGAACAGGTCCGGAGTTGGAAAATAGCTATAGGATCACGTAACTCTTGATGTAAATACAGCTTAACGCGTCCTACTCTACATCCGTTCCCTGAACTAAAAGAATAGGGAAGATAAGGAAAGACTCCGGGTATCAAATTCACATTATGATGTATATATGTCTGCCTTCCAAGAAGGGATTCAGGCATCCTCAGAAAGTTTGCTATGGTTTTCTTAATATGCATGAGTGCGTTTATTGTATAGGGAACAGGACTGAGCTACAGCAGATATTAGATATTAATGATATATTCATTATTTGTAATGATTTTTAAAGGTGCCCTAGAATTAAAAATTGAATTTATATTGGCATAGTTAAATAACAAGAGTTCAGTACATGGAAATGACATACAGTGAGTTTCAAACTCCATTGTTTCCTCCTTCTTATATAAATCAAATTTGTTTAAAAGACCTTCAAAGAACAGGCGAATCTCAACATAACACCGACTGTTACGTAACATTTGGGGTGTACGCCCCCAATATTTGCATATGCCAGCTCATGTTCCCAACATTATGAATGGCATTAGACAAGGGCAGAACGTCTGGATGTGCACAGCTGAATCGTCAGACTAGGTAAGCAAGCAAGGACAATAGCGAAAAATGGCAGATGGAGCAATAATAACTGACATGATCCATGATAACATGATATTTTTAGTGATATTTGTAAATTGTCTTTATAAATGTTTCATTAGCATGTTGCTAATGTAGGCTACTGTTGGTTAAAGTTACCATCGTTTCTTACTGTATTCACGGAGACAAGAGCCGTCGCTATTTTCATTTTTAAACACTTGCAGTCTGTATAATTCATAAACACAACTTCATTCTTTATAAATCTCTCCAACAGTGTGTAATGTTAGCTTTAGCCACGGAGTACTATCAAACTCATTCAGAATCAAATGTAAACATCCAAATAAATACTATACTCACATGACCCGAAGCATGCATGCAGCATACATGACGAACATCTTGTAAAGATCCATTTGAGGGTTATATTATCTGTGTGAACTTTATAAATGCACTGTATTATAGAGTCGCGAGCTCGATGGGCAGGGAGCACGAGAATTAAAGGGCCAGCAGCCCCTGAATCTGTGCATAGTTAATGATGCCCCAAAATAGGCAGTTAAAAAAATTATTTAAAAAAATCTATGTGGTATTTTAAGCTGAAACTTCACAGACACATTCAGGGGACACCTTAGACTTATATTACATCTTGTAAAAAAAAACGTTCGATGGCACCTTTAATAAGCTTTTTATTTGGCCATTATTAATAATGCCTGTATAGATGGGCTAGTTCCATGCCTGCTCCTTTGCTCATAATTTCTGAGTATGAAAGTGCCATAAAGGAAATAATTTTCTTTTCTTTCAGGCAACTAATAGACTCAAAGTTGTTTTAAAAAGTAACAGTAAAGGCATTTATAATGTTTAAAAAGTCTTCTATTTTAAGTAAATGCTGTTCTATTGAACTTTCTATTCAAACGAAAACCTGAAAAATGTATCACGGTTTCCACAAAAATATTAACAGCAGCACAACCTTTCAACATTGATAATAAAAAACGTTTCTTGAGCAGAAAATCAGCATATTAGAATGATATCTGATGGATGATATCATAGTCTCCAATCGGCCAAGCTTCCAAGGGAAAACATGAGAGATACTTTCCATTAATTTTAACCAATCAAGAATTTGATTGAGATTTGGGAAACTCTCTGATTGATGGATCTCACACCGGGTCCCAGGGGGTCATAATAAATGCAATTCTATCTTTATATTTAGCGCCTACCAAAAAAAAAATAAAATATGGGGAGCGGGTGCCTATGAATTATGTGACACTGAAGACCAGTGTAATGGCTGCAGAAAATTCAGGTTTTCCATCACAGGAAAAATGTGTTTAAAATATATTCAAATAGAAAACTTTCATTTTCAATTGTAATACTATTTAATCAAATAAATGAAGTCTTGGTGAGACAAAAAGGCTTGCCAACCCTAAAAAGACCTAACAGGACCTCAGCAACAACACCGAGAAAAACACAACTGTTTATTAGGAGATGCCAAACACAATTGGATTCAAACAAGCAGAAAATCAAGTTAATTAAATTAACTGGAGCAACAGCCACCAACGCTGCTCCAAACAAACCCTCTGACAAAACAAAGCAGCAAACATTGAACAAACAGATTCAAGACTTGACAGTGAAAGCACATAAAGCTCAACTTCCCACTGGTACATCTTTGTTTTGTGTGTGAGTTTCTCATGTGAACTCCCCTGCTTCCTCTCTCTTTTTTCCTCCTTTCCTTCTATCTCTCACCCTCCCTCTAGCTCAATCTCCTGTCTCTTCTTCTATGTGGTTGACAGCACAAATTTGTGGTCATGACCTTTATCTCAGAGGCTGACTGTGAATGCTCAGGCCTTGGGCTGTGGAGCTCTGAAGCAGTCACAGATATCCCCACACAGTGCCTGGTCACCTACTCACAGAAAATTAACCTCACTGTCTCCAACATCTGGCAATGGTCAACATTTATTTCAACACATCTATCCATGTTCTGGCTGCTAAAACACGTGATATACAAGAATTTCTGCTGATTAAAGGATTAGTTGACTTTCAAATGAAACTCCAAGCTTTACTCACCCTCAAGCCATCCTAGGTGTATATGACTTTCTTCTTTCTGATGAACACAATCAGAGAAATATTAATAAAATCCGAGCTTTGTAATGACAGTGAGTGGGATCAACGAGTATGAGCTGAAGAAAGTGCTTCCATCCACATCCATCCATCATAAACATATTCCACAAGGCTCCAGGGGGTTAATAAAGGCATTCTGAAGCAAAGCAATACATTTATGCACAAAAATATCCATATTTAACAAGTTATGAAGTAAAATATCTAGCTTCCGCCAGACCGCCTTCCGTATTCTTCAGAAAGCTTACGCTGTATGTCCTACACCTTCCCTATTCAACTTACGGAAAAAACGGAACTGGCACCGCGTTCGTTTCGTAAGTTAAATAGGGAAGGTGTAGGACATACAGCGTAAGCTTTTTGAAGAATACGGAAGGCGGTCTGGCGGAAGCACTTGCAAGGCGATCATTTGTGTTTATAAAGCATATACATTTTTATTTAAATAAAAAAAAATGACAGATCGTTTTGCTAGATAAAACCCTTATTCCTCGTCTGGTATCGTTTAAAGTAGGGCTGTGCGATATGACGATATGTATCGTTACCACGGAAAAAAAAATTCTATCGTTAAATTTCTATCAATTTTGCTATATTGAATATATCATAGTATGTAAATATATTGCACTATTTACACTTCGGAGTGATGAAATGCATGAATGAGAATATAAAGAGTGGGACGTGCTTGATGTTAAAAGAGTTATTAAGCGGAATATATCCTGAAAAGGAACTCGGTGCAGCACTCGTGCTGACTGCTACGTGCATGAAACCTGCCTCTCTCAGAAGGTGGTTGCGAATTAAAGACATGCTCGATGTTAAAGTGTATTAAGCACAATAATTAGGGGGTGGGCGATATACTGGTAGACAAGATTAGCCGGTAGAAATTTGTTAAATGGTAGAGATTTTGGACAATTGTCTCTGTCGCGTGAGGTTGCTATGCTGCGCAGTCACAAAAGCTTATAATTTGCATGAGTTTTTAAGCATTGAGGTTTAAAAACAAGTGATTTTAAAAAGTTTAAGTGCAATTAGCAGTGAAAGACAACTCGTTTCAGCATATGTACACGCTCTCTGAAGAGACTGTTTCTCAGTGCTGTCTGAGAGATGCGCGACATGAGCCACTGCTCATAGAGCACACGAGGACTGAACTAAGTGCTTTCTGATGTATAATTGGGCTTGAACGGTTAAATACACATACCTATGTGTCAAAGCGACCACGTATTTGCAAATAACAGAGCCATTTATGTTTTAAGTGAAGGTACATTTGAGAAGGCTCGAGTTCCAAATATACCTGTTAATCAATCAAAAAAAAGAGAAAATCTCTCACTGCTTGCTTTTGTAACTTTAATAAGAATAAAAGTATATTTAATTTACACAGTAAAGACTATACATTGTTTTTTATACCTTTGATTGCTTTATACATTTTCTAGCTCCTGAAGTTTTCTCATGTAGGTATATTTTGTCTGTCTTTGTTCTATTGTAGTTTGTTTTCTTTCTTTATCACAGTTTGTCTTCAGTAAGCTTGAGAGTTTTACATTTTTTTAAATTATATTGACATTGATGATAATCATGAGATTTCAATGAAATGAAAAATTTTAATATCATAATCTTATTTAAAGGTGCCATCGAACTAGGGCTGACCAATATATCGCATGTGATTGTCACGCGCATTTTGTCAGTAAAGCCGGTTCCCTGATTGCCGCTAAATCGCCATCACCTGCTTTCAGATGGAGCGGCATTTAATAGACAGAGCCGTAGTTCACTGACAAGCCCCGCAATATCGCGTTCATATCGCAGATGAATCGCCTTCGATAATGAACGCAATATTGCATGGCTTGTCAGTGAACTACGGCTCTGTCTATTAAATGCGTGTGACAATCGCATGCGATATATCGGTCAGCCCTACATCGAACGTTTTTTTACAAAATGTAATACAAGTCTAAGGTGTCCCCTGAATGTGTCTGAAGTTGCAGCTCAAAATACCCAATAGATTATTTTTAATTAATTTTTTTAACTGCCTATTTTGAGGCATAATTAGAAATGCGCCGATTCATGCTGCGGCCCCTTTAAATCGCGCACTCTCCGCCCCCTCCTGAGCTCTCAACTCTATCACTGCATAAACAAAGTTCACACAGCTAATATAACCTTCAAAATGGATCTTTACAAAGTGTTCGTCATGCAACATGTCTAAATGCGTAAGTATGGTATTTATTTGGATGTTTACATTTGATTCTGAATAAGTTTGAGGCTGTGCTCCGTGGTTAACGGCTAATGCTACACTGTTGGAGAGATTTATAAAGATTGAAGTTGTGTTTATGAATTATACAGACTGCAAGTGTTTAAAAATGAAAATAGAGACGGCTCTTGTCTCCGTGAATACAGTAATAAATTATGGTAACTTTAACCACATTTAACAGTAGATTAGCAACATGCTAACGAAACATTTAGAAATACAATTTACAAATATCACTAAAAATATCATGTAATCAATGATCATGTCAGTTATTATAACTCCATCTGTCATTTTTCGCTATTGTTCTTGCTTGCTTACCTAGTCTGATGATTCAGCTGTGCACAGATCTAGATGTTAATACTGGCTGCCCTTGTGTAATGCCTTGAACATGAGCTGGCATATGCAAATATTGGGGCGTACACCCCGACTGTTTCGTAACGGTGTTATGTTGAGATTCGCCTGTTCTTCGGAGGTCTTTTAAACAAATGAGATTTATATAAGAAGGAGGAAACAATGGAGTTTGAGACTCACTGTATGTCATTTCCATGTACTGAAGTCTTGTTATTCAACTATGCCGAGGTAAATTCAATTTTCAATTTGATGGTACCTTTAAAGCAAAAATAACTATATTGTAATATATATCATTATTATCGTGATATAAAATTACTCATATTGTGATATAAGATTTTGGTCATATCACCCAGCCCTAGTTTAAAGCCCTTTGAAGCTGCATTGAAACTGTTATTTTGACCTTCAACCATTTCGATGCCATTGAAGTCCACTATTAGGAGAATAATCCTGGAATGTTTTCATCAAAAACCTTCATTTCTTTTCGACTGAAGAAAGAAGGACATGGACATCTTGGATGACATGGGAGTGAGTAAATTACCAGGAAATTTTAATTTGAAAGTAAACTAATAATTTAAAAGAATTTAATATGAATTTGAACCGTCATTTAACGTTAGTACATTGTTCTACTTTATTTTCTATTGCCATATCCGACCGAACTACAAGCTTTCCACCGATGTTTGTGAAAAAGGAATGTGCACTTGACAAGCTCCCTATGCCACTGCACGCTCAATCCACTCTCTGTGTTTCGCATCAGCTCGTGCACACCAGCTATATAATAGGGCTGGGACAATAAATCGATGTATCATGAATCGAGAAATGATTCTGGATCGATTCAGATTTTTTCTAAATGTATCACCATTCTCTCTGAATCACCATAGGTGCATCCCTATTTAAAATACATGCAGGTCAGCCATCAGACAAAGGAACTCAAATTCCCATGACTTCTAGTTACACCTTAGCCTGCGTTCTGTTCTTCTGCACAGTCCTGTCTGAGTGAGGGGGAGGGCAGGAGAAGGCTCTGAATCAGCAGGGGAGAGGGGCAAGCAGGGCCCAAATCTGCTGCTCACTCTGAGCTGCAATGAAGCACTTAGAGGTGGTGTTGAATTTCACACTCCTGCCCTGTCCAGTGCAGAATGGCCATTTCACTGAGGAAATTCAAAACCAGCCATGCAGTTAAGAGCAGGCGACCCTTAATTACAGCCCAAGAAGCCCTTCACATGGTGTTTATGACTGGAAAATGAATTAATAATCAGTTCAGTATGCATGGCAATAGGGTGCTAAAGAGCAGGGCTGAATCTGTTGTGTCAGATCAATCATGCTCATCCCAAGCAGAAGGGATCCATCTGTGTACTTTTAAGAAGACGAGTGTGAGTGTGCATGTATGTGTGTGTGTAAGAGAGAGAGAGCGCATATATATTACACCGAGTGATGACAGCAGAAAGATTAGGTCTGATATCTGCTAGTATGAGAAAACACAATCACCTTGCTGGAGCATCTGATGGAGTGACATGATAGAGGTGCATCCTTATGTCCACGGACCACCCGGACTCAGTTCACTGGCCAACCAGATGCATATTGTTCAGAAAACTGGAAAGCACTTACAACGATCTCAGGAGGATCCAATCAGATTGGCTGAGAAGTTATCAATCTGCTAGGTAACAAACTAGGTAAATTTTTGAAAATTAATGAAATTCTATTAATTTATTTATTAAAATTATTTGAATACCTATTCTATAATGTGTATGTTTTTAATTTTAAAAAATAAATATTTATTTTTTATTTTTATTTTATTTTTTTCGGGGGACATAATGTCAATTATGTCAGGGTTAAACAACTCTCCTGATAACACAATGAAGAAAAAAATAAATAAAAACAAAAATAGTAATTCAGTAGTCTGGCATTATACTTTATTATTACTTAAATATACTACAAAGTTTTATACTACAAATATACTACTACTTCAAAACTTTTGTCTGTCAAATCAAAGTCATGTGGTGCAACCAACATGCAAAAAATTACAGGAAATTATATCATAGACCCTGACTGTGTGTCAAGGTCAGTAAGTTATTTAAAAATATCATAGTCACTTAAAATATCAAAGGTTATGGCAAGGTTAATTCAGTTTGGAATGTCAAATGGTGCAACCTGCCAAAACACTTCTTAAGATTAATAATTATTAATAATTAATAAACATTAAAACTAGGGCTGCAAGGATACTGGGGAAAAAAACTGCATTGCGATATTTTGTTTTGCTGCGATATATATTAATATATAATGGATTAATAATAGCTCTATTAAGATAGAATTAATCTTTCTAGAATGATTGGGGTGATTTTGTAGGGGAGTCAATCTTCATAGAAAATAAACAAATTACAAGCACAGTCAACAGTGCTTTATGTTTTTCAGTTAAGTCTAACAGTATTCAGGAATAGAAATGGAATAATCAGATGTAAAATAACACTGCATAGTCTTCACTGTATAAATTAAATATAATTCATCTTTGTTTAAGCTAAAAAAAAAAAAAAAAAAAGCATTTCTCTTTGTATTTTGTTGTTTGATAAACATTAATGACACAGACAGCAGCAGGTATATTAGGCTGCTGTCACTTTAAGAGCTAATGCACTGATCCAAAATAATGAAACACATCCCTTTTCTTTCTCTATTGTTTACATTCACGTAAGCCATAAACAACTACGTTTACGATGATACTTGGCAAGACGGCCATGACAAGACCTAAAAAAACATTCAAAAGATAAACTTCGCAATTAATCCGTGAATCATGTGCATTTCGAACCGTGGTGTCGGCCGATCAACTAAAATCTCTATACTTGACATTGCACATCACGATATAGATGCTAAAATGATATATCGTGCAGCCCTAATTCAAACAAAAGCGCGACTGGCAAAATTAATGCTGGCAAGTCATAATTCTGGATAGAGGAAGTCTGACATAAAAAAAAAAAAATAAAAAAAAGTGATAAGAGGATAGATGGAAGAAGCAGCCAGGACTGTAATCCAGCAAAGACAGAACAAAGCCACAAAGAGAAAGATGCTCTATGCCGCTATACAAGTCTGAGATAGTCCCTGGAAAGCTTGTGAAAGGAAGAAGTTCAGCCAAAGGACAAAGTCTAGTTCAATTTTCCAGTGAGTTTTCACACAATGTACAGCTCCTCAGTAAAATCTCCTTAACTGCTAATAGTTACTCATGAGAACATTCCCCATGGTCAACAAACATCGTTCCCTTAATGAAAACACAATTAACCAAACAATGCCCTTGTTAAATAAATTGCCCTGTCTAAATAGATGCCACCGCAACAGCACTGAACACCCAGAATGCAACCCACACAAACTAAGTATGCATGGAAAACAAAGCTAAAAGATGAGCAATCACCTTTGTCTTTTATGAGACTTTTGTCAAAGATACACACCAGCAAACACAGTTTAAATGCTGTAAAATCATCCAACACAATCTAATGGAAATTCATGACTATTTTACATTTTGGAGAATTGGTGGCTAATTCATATTAATTTGTACAATCTTACTCATGAAATTCGCTTATGACTCAGTGATGGTTATGTTTAGGGGTGGATCTTTATGTTTTTTCCTTAATATCTTGTTTTTGTACGATTCACATTGTACAAATTCATACGAAAACACCACTCCGTATAATAGTTATGTTTCCCTGTGAGATCACTAGATTAGATCTTCATACGCTGTCATCTTTCATAGTGGCTTTGCATGCACTGAATATTCCATGAGGGGGAAAAAAAAAAAAGGATTTTTTTTTGCCGATTTAGAGGAACAGTCTCTGGAATAGTGGTGTATGATCGTTTTCACAGTCAAATCTCTTTAGCCTCCACATATGACCTATAAAAAAACAGTGCTAAAGAAAAAAAAAATCATAAACAGCCCTTTAATCCCATTCAACCAGAGGAGCGACACATTGTAGGACCAGTGTGTGATGCACAGAATAAATCCTCTTTCTTACCAGAGACACGCCAACCAATTCAGTTCCATCATTGCTAAATCAGCTGCATGCATAATGGCCGCTTGAGATTACAAATGATTATGGTAAAAATAACAAAACTCCAGCCTGACCTTTAACCGTCATCTGTGCGCTCTATTAGAGATGGGAAGTCTGTCTCTAGGGCCGGCAATCTGGGCCTTCTCTCTCTTTTATGAAGGCTCTTATTTTGGGAAAGATTAAAATTTGCTGTAGAACGGCACGTCACAAAAAAGCAATTTCCAGCTCCAAACCACAAACTCTGCTGTGACGTGATGTTACAGATGTGAGCCTTTCCCTCCCAACACAACCTAAATTTATGGATCTGAGACAATGACACATGGGGGTTTTTATTCATACCATCCAGATCCATTCCACAGCTTTAGATGGCGGGTTTAAAATAGGGTAATTTCACAAAAACATGAACATTTACTATACAAACTGACAACATTTTAGCGGACATCCACCCAGCAAGGGAAAACGGGTAGCCTTAACCACCAGTATGTGATAAATCAATACATTTACAGAATACTACACCACAAACTATCCGTGGCTACACCGAATACTTGCAAGACTCGGCCAAATCCATAAACACTATAATTACAGCCTTTTATAGAAAGTTAAAGTACATTTAGGTCAAAGTTCTGAGGGAGCCAGTTGCAGAGATGTTGGCGTAAGCCAGCTGAAAGACGCAGAAAACACTTGCCTTGCAAGATTTCTAAGCCGGACGCAATTACCAACAAGCGCAAACTATAATTTCAAACAAATCATGTCTGGAACTCCAAAACCAAACATGTCTCTAATTGACTGATTCATCTGC
Source organism: Chanodichthys erythropterus (assembly GCF_024489055.1). Classification (NCBI taxonomy): domain Eukaryota; kingdom Metazoa; phylum Chordata; class Actinopteri; order Cypriniformes; family Xenocyprididae; genus Chanodichthys; species Chanodichthys erythropterus. Next base: position 40,031,417 of record NC_090234.1, on the reverse strand, counting down.
AAATCACACGTACAGCATATCTGAACAAGGGCTGACAGCACTAATAGATTTATTATCTCTTGCATTAACAGACTGTAACTTAATAAGAGGCAAAAAAAAAAAACAGCAGAAATGATGGTGGACTCCATAATTTGGAGACTGTGGTGGACATACACATCACAACTTACACTAAAAGCATGGCAAAGCTCAGATGGAGGGAAACGCTTTGACTGAACAGTCTTTTGTTTGGAGACTGGTGGCTGGTACTGACAGAGTACCGTGTGCACAGCACATTCCAGAGCCTCGGTCCAGAAAACAGCACATTTGTAAATGAGATCAGTAAAAAGAGAGCTTGGGATATTTTTAGACCGTTTCAGCACTAAAAGACAGATTCAGATCCCCCCCTTTGGTCACAGAGATAAAAGAAAGAGAACACCGTGATGACAGCGTTGTATTTAAATTTTAAATAGAAAAGTTCCCAAACTATATAAGCAATGAATTCCCAAGCCTTTTACATTCAAATCATTTTATAAACATTTTTGGGTTTTCCTTGCCTTTAGGATCCTAATTATGACAGAATTTGCCTGGTGCATTACGTAAGCTCTATTATGTTGTCTTTCATTGCGCAATGACAAGACACTACGTGACACTAACATGAGTTTTGTAATAGAAAACACAACCAGAGCTGTTACCGCATTCAGTCGTCATGCCTAAGATTCCACATACCTGTCACTGCAAGGCAACACACTACAGATCACGACTCGTGAAAGAAACGTCAGTAGTAGGTGTGATCAGAGTGAAACTTCAAACCGGTTGAAACCGAAAATCTTCATATCATGCATTCAAATCGATATAACTCAGACAAGAAATCCTACATATGTTGAAACACAGATGGTTTTGGTATTTTGTGAAGGTGATGGGAATATCACACAAGTATAAGCAGCTTTTTCAATCCTCTAAGGATGTTTCTTCTTGAGAAACTATAAAAATAGGATTATTGTCTTCAAAGTAGTCCAGTATTTGAGCCACTTACACCATGTAAGCCGAGCAGGAGAAATCCTGGTGTAAAATTCAATTATCATAATGCTGGGAAGTATGCAAGTACCGACAGTCTGTGAAAGGGAGATGGAAAGGGATACGGTGTCAAGAACCTTACCATAAATGTAGAAAATCCGAAACATCTGTAAATCACATGATGCTTCATGTTTACTTTATGCAAAGAAACAATTTTAAACTAACTCCAGCAACCAGACAGTGTATTAAATTAACTAAATCTTTCTCTGGGGCCAACATTTTCAAACAATCTTTAACTGTGTCGTAAAATCAACTAAGTACGCATTTTCGTTTGCCATTATAGTTTTTTAAGCGATGCCGAGACTGACTGTGTGTACTTCGCTGTATAATCAAAACCCAGCTATTACTGAACTTTAACCCCATTTGCTAGCCTATATGTCCAAAAGCAGAAATGTGACTGTTATTAAATTCATAAATACTGTTTCTGTTTTGGGTCAGTTTCATATCGTATACAATTTCAATGGATTTGGACCCTAAACAGAAATAATGTCAACTTTTTTTTTTCATTTAGGATGTTTAATGTTTGAATTTTTGTTTACAGTTCCCATGAGATTGGGAAAAAAAGTCATGAAGTAAATGTTAAGTATGTTTGAGCTATTAAAACAGATCACGAGGATTAAATACCATTGAATCCAATCACACATCGCATCAAGATCCAAGTTTCATTCACTTCCAAAGAAGCGCTTCTTGCCATGCTAATTCATTCAAAGCACTTTCGCCTCAGTGAATTACATGTACATATAAACAATAAACAACGATATAGATAATTGTCCCTTAAGGCACTGGACATATGAGTCAGGGAAAGCTGTTGTTTTACAATGTGGAATGACTCCATGGCGCGTGCACACAACATGTAGAGAATGACAATGGACATTCCCAGCAGCCAGCCATCATTTCATTCTTTCTCTAATATGACGCCTCAAAACAAACATTAACCAAAGGCGACATTTAAACTGTAGCTACTATCAATCAACAGATGATCCTCACTCTTACACGATGTGTCAAATCCAGCAACTTTAAGGAGGCGGTTGGGTTCTCTATTGTGGCAACAGAGCTGGTAGAGACAAAAGACGAGCGCGAGAAAGACAATCACTCAAAGTGCTCCTGTTTCTTTCTCATTTTGCACTGCAACATATACACTGTTCCTCTCGATATAGACGCAATATTCATATAGACGCGTTACTGGTCACAGTTTTTGCCAGGAAAGCACACCAAGGCAACTTTAAGCGAGCCTTTATTACTCTAGTTGACATTTTAGTGTGTTCTTCTTCTTACCTTGCAGTAACTCCTGACAGATCGGGCTTTAGGACAAGCAGAAAACACGCTCTGTTTGCAGACTTGGTTTGGTAGGACGATACGTGGCGAATGTAAATCCGTTTCGGCGAGTTTTTGTCCGTGGGCCCAGGCTGCTGCTCTCTCTAACCCTCGGTCTGTTCAACCTCTCGCTCTCAGCCAGCGCGAGTCAATGCTCGGGTGACGTCACTGCTGCCATGGCACAGCGCGAGCGAGGAGGGAGGCGCGAGAGCTCTGGGGGTGCTGCTGCTGATGATGATGGTGGTGGTGGTGATGGAGGGGCTGCTCGAATATTGAAACACTTTACAGTAGCCTATATCAAACAATAATGAAGTATGGGAAAGTTTAGAAGCCTGTGGAAGTTGATATGAAAGCAGTGCCCTCATGTAATACATTGCAATACATTTGAATTGAAAGTGAAAGATGCATGGGCCAACTAAACGTACAATTATATTTTACAATAAATTAAAAGTATCAGTAATATAGTTGAAGGTTTAAATTATCAGGTGGTATGACTTGCACTATCTTAACTACATAATAAATAAATTATTTAGGGGCTCTCCAAAAACAAATGCAAAAGGGGTCCCCCTAGTTATTTTTATAGTTTCCCTGTACATTTTATATGTATATTTCCCTGATCCTGAATATATATATATATATATATATATATATATATATATATATATATATATATATATATATATATATATATATATATATATCGGCCAATAAAAGCATTTTCATGCAATATCGACTAATGGCTGATATTTTAAAAACAACCAATAGTCAAGGCCTATATATCCTGTTAATCAATAGAGGGCAGGAAACTGCACTGAATTTGGGCTTTGTGTAAAGAAAATGCTAAGAAACCAGTTTGAAGTCCAATAATAATAGTAATTATATGAATTAATAACATTCAGAAAGTTAAGAAATATTAATTTAATCTTCAGAATTTAGTTAGTGTGTTAATATTAATTTAAGTAATGTGTTTATGTTCATAACTGATAGCAGTTACTCATCAAAAGTTGATGAAATGGAGAGAATAAAGTTTTTATTTGCATTTCTTTCAAAATATAATACTTAAAAATATAATGATTAATTATTAATTATAATAAAAAAATCATTATTTTAAAATAAAGTATAAAAGGTGGAACCAGCAAACTATTGGTATCGGTATATTGGTAGATATCACTGTGAATAATCAGCTATCGGTGGAGAAATTTAGTATCGGTGTATTTCTAATATATATATACAGTACAGTCCAAAAGTTTGGAACCACTAAGATTTTTAATGTTTTTAAAATAAGTTTCGTCTGCTCACCAAGGCTACATTTATTTAATTAAAAATACAATAAAAACAGTAATATTGTGAAATATTATTACAATTTAAAATAACTGTGTACTATTTAAATATATTTGACAAAGTAATTTATTCCTGTGATGCAAAGCTGAATTTTCAGCATCATTACTCCAGTCTTCAGTGTCACATGATCCTTCAGAAATCATTCTAATATGCTGATTTGCTGCTCAATAAACATTTATGATTATTTTCAATATTGAAAACAGTTGTGTACTTTTTTTTCAGGATTCCTTGATGAATAGAAAGTTCAAAAGAACAGCATTGATCTGAAATACAAAGCTTCTGTAGCATTATACACTACCGTTCAAAAGTTTGGGGTCAGTAAGAATTTTTATTTTTTTGAAAAGAAATTAAAGAAATGAATACGTTTATTCAGCAAGGATGCATTAAATCAATCAAAAGTGGCAGTAAAGACATTTATAATGTTACAAAAGATTAGATTTCAGATAAACACTGTTCTTTTGAACTTTCTATTCATCAAATAATCCTGAAAAAAATATTGTACACAAATATTTTGTACAATTTTACACATTAAATGTTTATATATATATATGATGCCATAGTGATAGCCATAGAAGAACCAAAACTTTTTTTTTCTGTGTGAAAGAACATTTTAATAATCTAAAAAAGAAAATAAATAAAAAATAAAAATATAATATATACTATAAAGCATGTACTCTACCAAAACAGAGAAAAGGATACTTGGATGTTTCACAGGCTTTACAAGTCCTTCATGATACAAAATTTGACATTGACATTCATTCTACTATTTCCCTTAAAGCTTTTAGTGAACGCTGTAAATGTTTTCAGCACTGTATCATTGCACTGAACATTTTTACTTACTAGAACTATCATATCTGCTGCCAAAACCTGACGGGAACTGCAGACTACACTGTAGTAAAATGTCATCCCCTCGTTGTCACATGAAAGAATGAGTAAGTCTGATTCACCACAGAGATTTTTATAGTTTCAGGAGATGGGGAAAAACACATATTTATTGGATTTTGATGAGAGTTTCTCTCAGGCTGGAGAATGGTGTTTTATTGGCTCAATAAGTGATTGCAATGCAATGAGTGTTTCATCAGAGTAGTTATCTACAGAGTACTGTGGTAGTTTAATCATGCTTCTTTCCTTTAGTTTGATTAAATCATGTATAAAACAAGTGTTCATTGTGAAAATTTAAGATTAATGATGCTTAATAATATAAACTGTGCAAAGGATGGGCAGTTTAGGGAACTACCTGAAACTAGTAATGTAATATCCAGCAACACACAATGTCAGCTTGAGTCACTTGAGTCACTCACAAATGAATCACTTATGCAAAATTACCTGCCACTTAGTGGAATCGAGTCAAATTAAGTAGATGCCAACATGGACAAATCACTGGATATGTCTACAAAACACGATATGATTATCTAAACTAATGTATTTATACAGCATCTGTGTCTCTGTATCCCCGTGAGCTGAGCTAGTCTGCTGTGTTGTGCATTCAGGAATCATGCCTAATCCTGTGTTTGAAGAACATTCCTTGTGATCCTCTGCATGTTACAGACTGAAAACATGGAGAAAGGCATTTGTGTCTGGAACATTCTTATTAAATCTTATTTGTTTCTTACCTGTTTTATTTATGTATGACTGACAAATATGCATCAAATTAAGTTTGTTAGTTTGTTGGTCTCACTTTATATTAGGTGTCTTTAACTACTGTCTACTAACATTTAAATTAATCATTTGGTACAATTCACTTATTGTTTACATGCATGTTTTTACATTGTACTTATTTAAAAAATTACCTGCATGTAATTACAGCTGTAATTAATTTCTGAAATTACATCTATAATTATATAGTTGACCTTCCCTTACACTTAACCCACCCTTAAACTCAAAAAACCCTTAAAACTTTATGTTAAAACTGTGTAATTCAAATGGCCAGAAATGTTATGCAATTCAAATATAAATCTTACATTTTAGTGTGTGTGTGTGTGTGTGTGTGTGTATACAGTTGCAAGAATATGTGAACCACTTGCAGAATCTGTGAAAATGTGAATCATTTTAACAAAATAAGAGAGATCATACAAAATGCATGTTATTTTTTTATTTAGTACTGTCCCGAGTAAAATATTTTACATAAAAGATGTTTATAAATAGTCAACAATAAAAAAAAATATATATATATATATAAAATTTATTAAAAGTATTTGAACCATTTGAACCAACTGAGGGACTCAAACACAACTATTAAAAAAGGTTCAAACATTCACTGATGCTCCAGAAGGAAACATGATGCATTTTGAATTTGAAGATCAAGGTAAATTGTACTTAATTTGTCTCTGGGAAACATGTGAGCATCTTCTGTGAGTAGCTTCCGATTGGCAGTACTAAATGAAAAAAAAATAAAAAAAAATAGATATTTAAACAAAATAAGACAAATTTGTACATCTTCATCTTGTTCAAAAGTTTTCACCTCCTGGTTCTTAATGCATCATTTTTTCTTCTTGAGCATCAGTGAATGTTTGAACCTTTTTTAATAGTGGTGTTTGAGTCCCTTAATTGTCCTCAGAGTGAAAAGACGGATCTCAAAATCATTCAGTCACTGCTGGAAAGGGTTCAAATATGAAAGAAATGCTTGAAAACTGAAGAATCTGCAGGAGGATTTTTCTGAAGAACAGAGCTCAGTTTAACTGCTCAGAACAAACAAGAGACTCATGAACAACCATCACAAAACATAAAAACAGTCGTAGATCATCAGGTAACCACAGTATTAAGAATCAATGGTTCACATACTTTTGAACGCCCCAAATATTTGAATAAATTCTGCTATTTTTTTTTTTCTTGTCAACTATAAACATCTTTTATGTAAAATATCTTACTCATTTCAGTACTAAATAAAAAATAACATGCATTTTGTATGATCTCTCTTATTTTGTTAAAATTATTCACATTTTCACAGATTCTGCAAGTGGTTCACATACTTTTTCTTGCAGCTGTATATATACACACACACATGGCATGGACTCTGCAAGACCCCTGAAGATGTCCTGTGGTATCTGGCACCAAGACGTTAGCAGCAGATCCTTCAAGTCCTGTAGGTTGTGAGGTGGATCCAGCAATTGGCCTGAGATCTGAGGAATTTGGAGACCAGGGCAACACCTTGAACTCTTCATCAGGTATGTGGCACTTGACAAATGGATGTCCACATGAATGGCCAGAGAGTTTACCAGCAGAACATTGCATCACACTCCCTCCACCGGCTTGTCATTGTCCCACAGTGTATCCTGGTGCTGTCACTTCCTTGGTTGTCCATGTTATGTAAAAGAAAACGTGACTCATTAGAACAGGCGACCTTCTTCCTCAGGTCCAGTTCTGATACTCACGTACCCATTGTTGACGCTTTCGACGGTGGACAGGGGTCATCACAAGCACTCCGATTGGTCTGCGGCTACGCAGCCCTATAGGTGGCAGAGTGTGACGCACTGTGTTGAGACACATTCCTCCCATTACCATTAAAATTTTGTGTGACTTGTGCCACAATAGACCTTCTGTTGGCTCGTACCCGACGGGATAGCCTTCCTTGCTCTCATGCATTAATGAGCCTTGGGCACCCAACACCCTGTCACCGGTTTGTGTTTTGTAAATTCTCCCCACTGCTGACCAGGAGCAACCCAGAAGCCTTGACATTTCAGAGATACTCTGACCCAGTCACCTTGCCATAACAATTTGACCCTTGTCAAAGTTGCTCAGATCTTTATTCCTGCCCATTTCACCTGCATCCAACACAACTCACAAATCATGTGAGGCCATGTTGCCTTTTTTAAACAATTATTGCTGTATACCTACTAACTATTTTAAAAAGGAAATAGTATGCAGTATGCAGTGTATGTGCAGTAATCAGTAAGTAGTGAGCTAATATTCCATTCTGACAACAGGCTATGAATATTACAGTGTTTCATCAGCAGGCCACAGCTGCATCTGAGCTACTACAGCCTTGCGCATCGTATTTATTAAACTAGCCTGCATAAACAGGTTACTGTATGTGCTGTTTCAGCAAACATTGGTGAGCCCCCTAAGAACACTGATGGCAAGCTGAATGTAATAACTACTCGATTTTACTGAAACTGCTAAGAAAAAAGATAATGAAGGCCCTGTCATGTAACAGTCACAGCATGCATGATCAATTCTGCTTACAATCTTACTACAGTAACATTTACTGCTATGAAGTATATATATATATATATATATATATATATATATATATATATATATATATATATATATATATATATATATATATATATATATATATATATATATAGGCTCTGCAGTGTTTTCAAGTCTGTTTGATGGCCATTTAATGATAGTGTAACAGCATAAGTTTACCAACAAAGAATGACAATGGCTCGACCTCAAATAGAAAATCAATTTCAATAATAGAAGTGGTTTGGATGTTGTCGTTCCTCTAATGGGAAGACAACAAAGTAATTGAGGTCAATTATCCAGTGTTTTCTCTGTGTGATGAATTATTGGGCTGTGCAGAAGCAAAGTAATTCAAGTGACAAAGTAAACTGATTAATGGGATCATTTGCGGATTTGGAAAGAGGGCATTTCTCACAATTAAGACCCATTAAATGCAGTCACGGTTAATTGTTTTGAATGAACTTCAATTTAAATGCTACTTTTGTTTGTTAACATCTACAGGTGGTATAATGACTGTTTAAGCAGTTTATATGCTTAAGTGTAGGTCTTTCTACAAAATGCATCCCTGTTCATGGAAAGGAAAGGTGACAGGATTAGATACACTTGCTCTGCATCCACACAAAATTCATTTTCATCGTAACGACTGTTTCCATTAGTCACGAACTCGGTGTGCAAAAAGCTGCTCTCAGGCAGCAGGGGATTATGGGAATTGGGGAGAATATTAAGGGAGATTGGTGTCCAGTCAACATTAACTGAGAAGTCAACAAGACAAATATCATTGTGGAGAATAAAACTAGAGATTAGATTTTAGACTCACTGAAACATATCGATTATAATATCAACGTACCCCTCTGTTGACGTGACATGGGCGATTTTTTTTTAATGTTTTAGCGCCCCTAAGTGATTCATGATGGTATTGCAGCATGCAATTGCACCAACAGAGGGAGCTTTTAGTTGTGACCACAGACACAACTAAATTTAACCTCCTCTTTGAAGGGGGAAATATGTGCTTTATTTTATTTGCATAATGGCAGATAATGTGTCTTTGTTGTGTGAGATTTGGTTAAGCTGTGCTGTAGTCTTATAAATAGACTGGAGCTAGACTGACTGAAACAAAACCAGCCTTGACTGTAACAGCTGACAAAGACTGTGTTCCTCTCCAATTTGGACAAAGCCATAGAATTAAATTATGTGTTTTAGAACATAATGATGAAGAATTAAAGACCAAAAAATTAATTCAGGAATGCCAGTGTTTTTAATTCATGAACTCACATATGCTTCTTGTTTACCTGGGGTAATGCCAGTGTCAAATTATTGATAGGAATCATTTAGGTACTTTCCTTGTCCAGCCTCTGGACTCTTGAAAACAACAACAACAACAACCCTTGAACAGTAATGCTACTGACTGTGGCACATTCTGATAATTAAAAATGATTTTGAATGTCAGTATTTTATTTACAAACCCGATTCCAAAAAAGTTGGGACACTGTACAAATTGTGAATAAAAACAGAATGCAATGATGTGGAAGATTTCAATATTTTATTCAGAATACAACATAGATGACAAATCAAATGTTTAAAATGAGAAAATATGTTTTTTAAGGGAAAAATAAGTTGATTTAAAATTTCATGGCATCAACACCTCTCAAAAAAGTTGGGACAAGGCCATGTTTACCACTGTGTGGCATCACATCTTCTGTTTATAACAGTCTGCAAACGTCTGGGGACTGAGGAGACAAGTTGCTGAAGTTTAGGAATAGGAATGTTGTCCCATTCTTGTCTAATACAGGCTTCTAGTTGCTCAACTATCTTAGGTCTTCTTTGTCACATCTTCCTCTTTATGATGCGCCAAATGTTTTCTATGGGTGAAAGATCTGGACTGCAGGCTGACCATTTCAGTTCCCAGATCCTTCTTCTACGCAGCCATGATGTTGTAATTGATGCAGTATGTGGTCTGGCATTGTCATGTTGGAAAATGAAAGAGACGATGTCTGGATGGGAGCATATGTTGTTCTAGAACTTGGATATACCTTTCAGCATTGACGGTGCCTTTCCAGATGTGTAAGCTGCCCATGCCACACGCACTCATGCAACCCCATACCATCAGAGATGCAGGCTTCTGAACTGAGCGCTGATAACAACTTGGGTTGTCCTTGTCCTCTTTAGTCCGGATGACATGGCGTCCCAGTTTTCCAAAAAAAACCTTCAAATTTTGATTCGTCTGTCCACAGAACAGTTTTCCACTTTGCCACAGTCCATTTTAAATGAGCCTTGGCCCAGAGAAAAACACCTGCGCTTCTGGATCATGTTTAGATGTGGCTTGTTTTTTGACCTATAGAGTTTTAGCCGGCAACGGCGAATGGCACGGTGGATTGTGTTCACGACAATGTTATCTGAAAGTATTCCTGAGCCCATGTTGTGATTTCCAGTAGAGTAGCATTCCTGTATGTGATGCAGTGCCGTCTAAGGGCCCGAAGATCACGGGCATCCAGTATGGTTTTCCGGCCTTGACCCTTACGCACAGAGATTGTTCCAGATTCTCTGAATCTTTGGATGATATTATGCACTGTAGATGATGATTACTCCAAACTCTTTGCAATTTTTCTCTGAGAAACTCCTTTCTGATATTGCTCCACTATTTTTCACCGCAGCATTGGGGGAATTGGTGATCTTCTGCCCATCTTTACTTCTGAGAGACACTGCCACTCTGAGAGGCTCGTTTTATACCCATTCATGTTGAAATTAACATAAGTTGAAATTGGTCATCCAGCTGTTCCTTATATGTACACTTAACTTTTCCGGCCTCTTATTGCTACTTTATTGGAATGTGTAGCTCTCCTGAAATCCAAAATGAGCCAATATTTGGCATGACATTTCAAAATGTCTTACTTTCAACATTTGATATGTTATCTATATTCTATTGTGAATAAAATATAAGTTTATGAGATTTGTAAATTATTGCATTCCTTTTTTATTCACAATTTGTACAGTGTCCCAACTTTTTTGGAATCGGGTTTGTTATTTATTTGTATTTTGGTCTACTGAATGCCGCAATAGGTAAAACCATCAGTTATACTGCCCAAAACCTGCTGCTTGCTGTTCTTTTGAGCTGATTGTCTGGCCAAAGTCAATTTTCATCCCAAAGTTGTTTTTTCCCTGGATGGACCTCAGCCAATGTCTATTCTTGTGAACTTTAATATCATTTAAACAGCTATTGCATTAATATACCTCTTTGAAAGCCTTAAATTGTTCTTAAATTGTAAAAGAGAATCACAAGGATTCATAAAGACAGAGCACCATATTGTTATCCTTTAATCACCAGCACACCATTCATGATTCATGTACCTGATTTTCTCTCCACATTGTCTGTAAGAACTGACAGGATGGTGTCAGTCACATATTTCTTAAGAGAGTTGTTTAAACTACCAGTCATGTTTTTCTCTTTTCGGCTAGGATTCACCTGTTTCTTTCTACTTTCACATGGAAGAATGCTGCATTTATGGGTAAAGGGAAAATTAAAAACAGGGACACTTTGCACCCTTGGAGACAGCTGAATGGGGTTGTTCAACAAAGCCCAGACAAGGAGAAGTGAAGTGAATGTCTGTCTCCATGGCAGTCACTTTGTTAACACTGTACAAAAAAAAAAAAAAAAAAAAACACTATTGAACTAGTGAACTATTGTAGCTGATGCATAATTACTGTAGTAAAAGTATCTGTGCAAAAAACATGACAAATAAGTTAACTGTACAATTAATTATGAAATAATATTAAATAGAGGGCTATAAGATTAAAAATAATTTAATGCTAAATACATTTGAGTGGATGCAACCAGTGTTGGGGAAAGTTACTTTTAAAAGTAATGACATTTTTTTTGGCCAGCTTCTACGTCAGCATCATGCGCATGCAGCTCATGTGATCAGCCTCAGCCAATACTGAGCTGGCGTTCAGACGTAAACACGGAAGCTCTGCACTGCCTTCACTGTGCCAACTGCGTAGGAGACTGACAGGAAAGAGGAAAAATTGTTGAATAAAGTAGTAATTTTTGTTTTGTTTTTGCGCACAAAAAGCATTCTTGTTGCTTTGTAACATTAAGGTTGAACCACTGTAGTCGCATGGACTATTTTAACTGTCTTTACTACTTTTCTGGACCTTGAGTGTGGTATCTTGATTTGTGTTCAGAAGATGAATGAAGGTCTTACGGGTGTGGAACGACATGAGGGTGAGTAATTTATGATAGAAATTTCATTTTTGGGTGAACTAACCCTTTAAAGGATTAGTTCACTTTCAAATTAAATTTTCCTGGTAATTTACTCACCCCCATGTCATCCAAGATGTTCATGTCCTTCTTTCTTCAGTCGAAAAGAAATTTAGGTTTTTGATGAAAACATTCCAGGATTATTCTCCTTATAGTGGACTTCAATGGCCTCCAAACAGTTGAAGGTCAAAATTACAATTTCAGTGCAGCTTCAAAGGGCTTTAAACGATACCAGACAAGGAATAAGGGTCTTATCTAGCGAAACGATCGGTCATTTTCCAAAAAATTTAAATGTATATGCTTTATATAAACAAATGATCGCCTTCCAAGTGGTTCCGCCAAAACTGCACTTTCGTATTCTTCAAAAAGCTTACGCTGTATGTCCTACGCCTTCCCTATTCTACTTACGGAAAAAAATGGAACTGGTGCTGATAGATGAAGATTTGATTTTCCTGGCAAAAACATCCTTCTTCACATAAAATTAAGTCTACACAGGCTTTCATAGACAGGAAGTCGGGGAAGGTTTCGTTACAAGCTGTTCACATTTGCAAAAAAAGCAATTAATACATACAATTCTTACAAATAGCCCCTTTAATGGTAGCTTTGTTTTGTTCATTTGGAAAAATTGTGACACTTTAACACAAGTTAACTACATTAGTTAACATTAACAATGAACAATTCTTCTACAACATTTATTAATCTTAGTTAATGATAGGCCTAATTTTAGCATGTACTAAAACATTTTTAAAAGAAAAACATTGGTAAAATAATAAATGCACTGTGGACTAAAATGGACATGGCCATTTTTATTAACTAACATTAAAGGTGCCATTGAACGTTTTTTTTTTTACAAGATGTAATATAAGTCTAAGGTGTCCCCTGAATGTGTCTGTGAAGTTTCAGCTCAAAGTACCCCATAGTTTTTTTTTTATTAATTTTTTTAACTGCCTATTTTGGGACATAATTAGAAATGCGCCGATTCATGCTGCGCCCCCTTTAAATGCTTGCGCTCTCCACCCCTGGAGCTCGCGCTTGCCTTAAACAACATAAACAAAGTTCACACAGCTAATATAACCCTCAAATTTATCTTGTATGCATCGGATTATGTGAGTATTGTATTTATTTGGATGTTACATTTGATTCTGAATGAATTTGAGGTTTTGCTCCGAGGCTAATGGCTAATGCTACACTGTTGGAGAGATTTATAAAGAATGAAGTTGTGTTTATGAATTGTACAGACTGCAAGTGTTTAAAAATGAAAATAGTGTCGGCTCTTGTCTCCGTGAATACAGTAAGAAATGATGGTAACTTTAACAACATTTAACAGTACATAAGCTGTTAAACATTTAGAAAGACAATTCACAAATATCACTAAAAATATCATGATATCATGGATCATGTCAGTTATTATCGCTCCATCTGCCATTTTTCGCTATTGTTCTTGCTTGCTTACCTAGTCTAATGATTCAGCTGTGCACAGATCCAGACGTTAATACTGGCTGCCCTTGAATAATGCATTGAACATGGGCTGGCATATGCAAATATTGGGGCGTACTCCCCGACTGTTACGTAACAGTCAGTGTTATGTTGAGATTCGCCTGTTCTTTGGAGGTCTTTTAAACAAATGAGATTTATATAAGAAGAAGGAAACAATGAGACTCACTGTATGTCTTTTCCATGTACTGAACTCTTGTTATTTAACTATGAGGTAAATTCAATTTTTAATTCTAGGGCACCTTTAACAAAGGCTAATAAAGGCTGTAATTGTATTGATCATTCTTGTTAGTTACTGCATTAACTAATATTATCAAATAAGACCTTATTGTAAAGTATTACTGGACAAATTAACTGAATAGCCATAATCTTTCTGCAAGCTCTTCTGTAAAATAGAAAAAAAAGTGTTAATTCAGTATTCATTGAATAAAGTAATTAAAATTGTGAGAGCAGATGCTATGACAAATATGGTAATCTCCATCCACAGACTTCTGTGAGATTGAAGTATGAGATCAGTACTCAGTCAATCTATACATTAGAGCGTAGCATCTGGAAGTCCAAACATGCACATTTACTGTGAAGCTTTTTCAAACAAGTGCACGCTATGCATTATTTGTATACATTTTGTCACATATTGAAAATAATGAAAATAAAAATATCATCATTATTCCCTCAAGGTTTGTCAAAGTATGTATGGGCTGTGCAATGGTAGTTAGACACTGGTCTATTACACTGATACTGATACTCCATGTGGGTCGTGCGTATAGGCAGTGGTTTCGTATTGTGTAACAGACAGTAATGATGATGACGTTGGTACTGATGATGTTGATATGATGAATGATGCATTTTCAAAACATACAAGTCAAGATGATGACAAGGGATAATTATGTCTGCCTAAATACATCTCCAGAATTAGAGCTTATTCCAAAGTAATTCCAAAAATGTAAAATGGTATGAGGATCTTCTCTAATGGAGGATTTTTTAAAAATAATTTAATAAATTAAAATTTATATAATACTGCTACTGCTACTACTACTACTACTAATAATAATAATAAGTACCAATAAAGTACTAAAATCAATGTTTTAATAGCACAGCAGCTTCTTAAAATTATATTTACAGTCATCTCTAACAGTTGTTTAAAATAAATACACATTTTTAGAATAATAATAATAATCGAGTGCCATAAAGTCCAAAAAAATCAATGTTTTATCAGCATTGTGAACTAAGTATTTTGTGAAAGACAGCTTCTTACATGTACATGCATATGATGAGTAAATAATTTTCCAAATCATTGCATCAGCAGAGACTATGAGTGATTATATAAAAGCTTGTTCCACAAAGTCAGCATTTCTGAATTCCGTCCAGCAGCCGCTAGTTTTAATGATAGAACTGGTGGGTGAGTTTGACAGGAACGACAGAGCAATGAACTCTTTTGATATCTGGAGCAGTTGGCTTTTCCCCCTCAGTCTCTAATCATAGTGGAGGGTTTTGCGGGGATCCTTGTCCATGGTCCAGGCCCCTTTGTGTTTAAATGCTCAGCCCCAGCTGTCTCCACCTCAGCAGTGCTAGATAAACACTAGAGAGACAGACTAACCCCCCTGCACTATTAATAAAGAAGATCAAATCGCTCCGGTAGGACTGGATGAAAGAAGACAGCTTTGTTCCAAAAACCTTAAAGTCTGTCTAATGCCTAGATATGCTGCTTTTTTACGACAGCATCATAGCTGGCCATTTGTTGCTAATTTATGGCTAAGTTTTTTGGTTGAATCTTAAAATAATCTCAAGGTCATTGTTCATTTGACACAAAAACATCCTGGACATTTCCATGGATGAAGTGAACTACAGAACCCTGGAGGAGAGCCTGGAGTGAAATCAGTGTATCCTAAAGCCTACTCCCTAAAATAACCATCTCTGCTAGGATACCAGGCAGCACAAACATGCAGCAAATATCCACTGGGCTTTAGAGGCCTGGGCACAATGCATGGCCAAGGGAATCCAGATTTTACTTTCGTCAGAGTGAAGAAACATGAGCTTCTGCATGGTCACGCAATTTGAACTGAATTTTACAAACTTATGAATCGAGCGCCCTTTTGAAAACCCACTAAGATCAGAGCTACATTGTCTGCAGCAATAACAGCAAAGGCTATATGCAAATTTAATTCATTCAATTACTGAAATAAAATCAAATATGAGTCATGACCTATAAACTTTAAGGTTAGTGATGCTGATGATTTTACAGTACAGTTTATAACATTAGGCTGATAAAGAACAGCACCTCCAAAATTTAATTTCAGTACAAACTAAGCTCTGAATGGGTCAGGACAGCAGACTCTATTATTTTGTACAGTGTTCTTACAAAATAAAAAAAAGAGACATGCGTATTACAAAGTATCCAATTGTCATACTTAAGTAAAATACCTTTATGGAAACTGACTCATGTAAAGGTAAAGGAGCTCAATAGAAAAATACTTAAGTAGATGTTTTAAAGTGGCTAAAAAAAAAAAAAATGCTGGGTTAAAAACAACCCAAGTTGGGTTGAAAATGGACAAACCCAGCAGTTGGGTTAAATGTTTGCCCGCAATGTGCTGGGCAGTTTGATTTAGCCCAACTATTGTTTATATTAATTAAACATATTAATAAGTGCTCATTTCTAACATACGTTGGGTTCATTTTAAGCAAGCAATACAGTCATTTTTTAAACTATGGTTGAGTTAAATAAAACTACCCAGCAGGTTGGGCAAACATTTAACCCAACCGCTGGGTTTAAACAACTCAGTTGCTGAGTTTGTCCATTTTCAACCCAATGTGGGTTGTTTTTAACCCAACATTTTTTTAGAGTATAGTGGTGGTAGTTTTAAAACTACTTGAATATCAAAAGTACATGTAAATTTTTATAAAAATTGTTTGTATTAGTGGCAGCCTGGCTGAGTGGTGGGTTGACAGAATTGTCGTCTTTTACCCATCTTCATTCCTGAATTCCGGTTTCAACAGGAAGTCCACACAGGAAAGAAAAATCACATCCAGGAAACCATTTAATTTTGTAAAACACAGCCTGAAGTAACTCATTACTTTTGTAAAATGGAAATAAGTTTTGTAAAAAAAAAAAAAAAAAACACACAACAACACTTAGGACTAAAGGACCATTTACCAACAAATTTCTGACAGTAGTCAATCTCATAATTTGGCAAAACTGAGATAATTCATATGTTTTTGATGTCATACTTGTGTATTTTATTAACATTAAATAAAAAATTATACATCTTCAATATAAACAAAAAACGGCTGTAGCACTGTACCATAGTGCAGTTAGAGTTGTTACGGCAGTAGATGGAGACAAGTGACTGTCTTTATGAGTGAGTCATTGAATCATTCACTCATCAGATTCTTTCCACAATGTTCCTGTCACAAACAGAAGAGGACAGACGAGGTAAGTGATAATATACAGTTCTTTATTGCAGGTAAACGTGAGCAGAGAAGGAACACAACAGGCAGGGATGTTAGAAGCAGGATAGTTTGACTTGAACTTAGCTGGAAAGTCACGGACTTTCTGATACAGGTGGCATGGTGGTGAAGCAGGCAGACAAACAGGGAACAGGATGACGAAGACAAGGACCAGGATCAGGATCAACAGGTAAGCACTCAGGTGAGTATGGGTGAGTCTGTAGTCAGGTGACAGGACCAAACACTGAAGTGAAGGGAGTGGTCACTTATAAAGGGTGACTTGATGATGGTGAACAGGTGCAGGTGGTCAGAATACCGGGGATAGTGAACGAATGGGCGGATCTGGTGCTGATAGCTGGGTAGATGGTGTTGCTGACTCTGTGACAGTTCCATTGTACCATCACTTTTTGTAACTTTTTGTTTTTTTCAAGTCCTTAAAGTAGTCCTGTCAGCTTTGTGCATAGCACAATGTTGCTGAATTCGTATTTACATTAATTGATATATATTGATTGACAATAGATATGCTTCAATACAAGCCTGTTGGGTTGGAGGTTCCAATGAGTAACAGATTCATATTAAACTGTGAGAAGTTATCTGTCTTACGCCAAGATTTTGCTTTGTTGAGTCTGTTTGTGCTGGCATACTGAGGAGAGTAGCAGTCTTTTGTAATGTTACCTTCAGGCTGGTAAGCCTGTCTTAACCCTGCCATGGAATGAGACGCTATGAATAGACTCATCAGTGCTGGAGGCAAGATTGGGAGATTGAGCGAGGCCCGGTCTGGAGGAGACTCATTGGAAAGGGTTGTTGATCTCTTGTTATGCAGAGGATATGTGTTTGTTAGGAATGAAATGTAGAGGGGTTTGCCTAATGGAAAAAGATGTCATTAGAGCATAGCTTGTTGATTCAGTGGCTTGGGTATGACAGATTTATGGATGTCAGAAAGATGAGATGATTAGGAAGAGAAAAAACAACCCAGTATGGCTTCCCTTTAAGCTTACTATCTGCACTTACAATTTCAAAGACAATACACTCTTTGTAATATGAAATGTAAAACACGTAGAAACCCGCTATTGATAACTTAAACAACTATTTATATGCGATTAAACCGATTTATCCAGGGCAAAACTACTTTTGAAATGCACCCTGCAAAATCTCAGGTCTACAGAACTACAAGTACAAGGTGGCAGTGTTTTTGATAAAAAAAAATAAACCTTTGTTCCTTCAAGATAAAAGTTGATTTGTGTAAAATATGGCTCCTTCTTCTAAGGTTTTCGCATGAGAAGAATAAGGAAGGGTAAAAGAAAAGTAAATTAGATCAGACAAACATAGGACTCTCTTTTCCTACGTCTATGAAACAACCTAGTGAAGAATGCTGAATTAAGGACAACCATCTGACTTAAATTTCCTGCCCTTCCAAACAGTTCAGTGTTTACCTTACACAGCCTCTCCTCAAATGACATCTTCCTTGAAATCATACATAAACATCTACTTTTGACTAATTCGCTCCACTACCTTGGTTTTATTGCTCCATACGATTGAATTCACTATTCTCTACATTAGTCCACTAATATAGTTCATTTGAGGGAGTGAATAAAAACAAGTGAGTAAATTCGAACACCGAGTGTGCTGGAAGGGCTGCCACTTGTTTCATAATTATTTGAAACGTGGCTGCTCCAATAGTAAGATGATAAGATTTATCTTGAACTCTGTTATGGAAACTATGCTTAAACCTTAATTAAACTATTTAATAAACAATTAAAAAGAAATTGATACCTGTATGACACACTGGAACCACATTGGACAGGCAGTTTGGAAAATGGATGGATGATTCATCTGCGGGCAGCATCTTCAAGGTCAGATGCGGGAATCTATTCAATGCGTGACTCTCACATTGCATAATGGGTATTCTCTAGCTGCTGAGCGTACATCAGTTGTACACTCATTATTGTGGGTCACTGTGGGATTGAATGAGTTCACTCGATAATGTCCACATATTTCTGTCGAGTGGGTGCTAGTGAGTGGTGGAACTTCATTCACTGTCTGTGCTGCAGAAGAAAACATGACTAGCCCCACTCTGGACCCAGAGTCCAGCCAGCCATCAACGATATCCGCTTTTCCATGGTCGGGCCAGTGCGAGCCAGGGCTAACAATGTGCCATGCGAGGCCAATAGCCTTGGACCTCAAGCACCGAGGCCTAAATCAAGTTGCATTTCCGCTGTTGGGCCAGTAGCCCCACAGCACTACCCTAAAACCTGCCCTTAGCATGCCTCCACAGAACAATGTCACATGACCTCACTATTTTACCAGCTGATTGAAAACAAGCTAGATCACGAACTAAACATGACAGATGCAAGCGTTTGGTCTTTAACATTCTTTTGACCAATGTTTTACAAAAAAAAAAATGTTACAGTGACAGTAATTTATTAATTTGTGTCAGAAGTGCATTGGTATTTACCATTTCACAAAAAAGAGAACACATACAGTACCTATTCAGTTTCACCTGCTTCCATTTATTTGCTATCACAGGAATACACAAAACAACTCCATTAAGGTTTTTAAAACAAAAGGCTTACACATTTAGAAAAATATTTAAAAATATCATATGTTTATGTCACATTTCTGAGCATTTCTATTAGTCCGGTATCAACAAAGGCACAGGGAAAAGACAGATAAAACATTAAACCAAATAAATACACGATTATGATCATATATGACTTGTCCACGTTCCTCAAGCAGTCTGTGATATTATCCATAAATGTGTGTATTTATCATCGCAGTGATTAGCATAAGTATATTTCCTCATACGGTGATCAGAATATCCATCACATCAAGGAAGTTATTTCAAACACTCGCTGGTGTCTAAAAGTGAGTTTTGAGCTGATTTTTTTTTTTTTTTGTTAAATTGAATTTTTTTAATTGTTTAAGTTAGCTGGTTGCCTGGGAAATGAGCAGCGGTGTTGACCGTTTGCTGACTCAGGTAAACTCCACCTCTGTTCATGGTCACTCTTTAAGCCCCAGTCGGCCCGCTTTGGACCAAGGTATTCGGTGAGCCCTGACGAGGCCCAATCAAGCCCCCAGAAGTTGAAACCCGACTGGCCCTGGCATGCACTAGCATGCTCACCTTTGGCCCGACAGTGGAAACACGGCTAATGCCCATCACAGACTTCATGCCTGAGCCTGCCACGGAGAAAAGCTCCAGAGCCAATGCCTAAGCCATACTTTGCCCCGGAGCCTGAGCCCAACAGTATGTTGGACCAGGTGCATGAACCAGCAACATCGTTCATGGC
Source organism: Chanodichthys erythropterus (assembly GCF_024489055.1). Classification (NCBI taxonomy): domain Eukaryota; kingdom Metazoa; phylum Chordata; class Actinopteri; order Cypriniformes; family Xenocyprididae; genus Chanodichthys; species Chanodichthys erythropterus. The sequence goes on along the minus strand of NC_090234.1, from coordinate 40,011,038 downwards.
AGCGGGTCTCCTCATGGAGTTTGAGAGAATGGATTGTAGTCTTGCCCATACTTTCACTGCCGAGGGTGAGCTTAGCCGGTCCTCTGTAGAGCTATTTGAGGAAGAAGAAGAGGCTATTCCCCTCTTGATGCCGCTGGTCCCACCCAGCTCCAAGTCTCCTGCGTCTGCTCTGGTCCCACCCAGCTCTAAGTCTCCATCTTCTTTGATGGTCCCTCCCAGCTCTAAGTCTCCTTCATCACATCCTTTCAATAAATTCAAATTACTGATGGTCCCACTTAGCCTCCCTCTCCTGCCTCCTCTACCTAAGACAGTCAGTTGCTCGACCCTGCCTCAGCTGGCTCCTTTCAGTTCATTGGCTCCTCCATTCTGATGTGTGGATCCACCTCAGGTATTCCGGTCTCCAGCTCCATCTTGGTAAGTGGATCCCCTGGCTCCCCCTCAGACCACCAAACCCGTAACTCCACCTCAGCCCATTGTCCTTACGACTCCGACATCCCTTCCGCTCCAGCAGGCTCCTTTATCCCTCCGGCTCCACCTTGGTCAGTCGTCGCTCTGCCTACACCATGGATTTCCAGGCCTTCAGCTGCATCTCGTCCCTCCACCCCTTCGCTTTGTTGGGCTTCTCTCTCCCTCTGGCTCCACCTTGGTTCTTGGCCCCACCGGCTGCTCCTTAGTTCTCCGGCACCCAGGCACCACCTTGGCCGTTTGTCACTGTGGCTCTGCCTTGGCCTCCAGGACTTCTAGTGTCGCCCGGTCTCATATAAACATATTAATTAGTTTTTCAGCCACAGAGAAAGATAACATGGTGTGCAGTGCAATGTTTCTGAGATGAAAAACTGTATTCTAGACATAAGAAGCAAATGGTAAATTTGTATCAAATATCACACCAAGATTTTTCAATTTAGTTTGAAACTCCAGAGCAGAGCCATTCACATTTACGGTTAAAGAACTAGCTTATCTGAAAAGGTGAATGTTAAACATTAACGCCAGGGAATATAACCACTCTGCATATGAAACTCAAGCTGGATGGCTTGTAATAGCTTAAGCTTTGAGATGACAGATGTGTAGGGTCTTTGCTGTCATTAGTCCATCTGTTGCTGTGATGATGAGATGACTTCCCAAACTCCACACTTGCATCCTATTGAATATCATCCGCAATCATTTTTTTTTCTACAAGAGAGGGAGTCCCCAACTGATACATCTTATATTTTATCAGTATTAAATATCAAAGCTACTAATAAATCAACTCAGACGCATAGATTTCTAAAATAATGTACAGTAGCAGAGCTGGAAGGGATCCAAAGTTCCATGGATCAGGATCACTCCATAACTGAAAGAGAAAGATAAGGAGGGGGATGGGGTGGGGGGTGCATGATTAGAAAGCAGAGAGGTGAAGAGTGAGAGATGGAAAGGTGCAAAAAATAGCTCCACAATATTCTCAGAAACCAAACAGAGGGTCTGTTATCAGGACTCATGGAAAACATCCTTAACACAATCCCCTAAAGTGACAGAGAGGGAGAGAGGGACAGAGGGCAAGATTTAGGATGAAAGTGTATGGTATTAAGTGGAATGAGAGATATTTCTTGAAAGAACACTTTTCATTGAATATATAGAGTGGGCCCAAAAAGCCACACTTAAATAAGTATCAATTGTATTGTAAGTGGAATCTGCAAACAAATAATGCTGACTTTTTATTTTTTATTTTTTTTTGCATTTGCATTTGCAGCTGCAGCTAACCAACTGTATCTAGCATGCTAATTCAATGGGATGTGTGAAGTCAGTTCTCCATAAGTTCAGAGTAACCACAGATGTCAACCAAAAGTGTCCAAATACTTAATTTTAAAATATATATTCAAACAATTTATTTTTAATATTTTTTTTACTCAAATTGTAATTTTTCATGTTTTTATTTGTTTGTTTGTTTGTTTGTTTGTTTGAAATTATGTTTTATTGTGAAGTTTAATTGAGAAGTTATTGTGCTGGTCATACATTTTTGTAAAAGGGACGGTTCACCCCAAAATAAAAATTCTGTCATCATTTACTCACCCTCATGACATCCCATAAGATTTTTTTTCTTCTGTGGAACATAAATTGTTTAATTACTAGAGTTACTAAAATCCAATTTGACAATGTTGATATGTTTGGTCTTGGCAGAATAGATCAGCTACACGACACGCTGCTGTGAGCAAGTAAGACATGCTGCTGCTGTACAATATAGCTACATGAATTACCCATACAGATCTATACAAGTGGAGTGCACTGCAACTGCTACAGCAAATATTTTATTATTATTATTATTATTATTATTATTATTTATTTTTTTTTTTTTTCATAAGAAACTCAATTAGGTTTGGAACTTCAGTTTGACTTAGTGTGTCATGGTTAGCATGTGGTTAATCTAACAAAGATGATGCATGGCACAGAATGACAGAATATTTATTAAAACATTTACCAAACATTAACATGAACTGAGGAAAACTGAGAGCTTAAATACACAAGAAAAGATCATTAATGAGATGAGGAACAGGTGAGGAATAATCAGAAACCATGACATCTATAATGATGAACTAGAACATTGGCTGCGTCCCAAAACCTAGGTAGCTGTCTTGCTGCCTCGCTATCTTATAAGAGAATGACTTGGACGGCAGCATTTGTGCATGAAGGCACCTCACGAAATTGATTTCGGACAGACTTCTGAGGCAGCGTAACAGTTTAATGATCTACAGCAATATAGCGTGAGATTTGGTGAGAACTAAACAAATATTTAATTACTACAGTAGTAATTTCTCGATAGAAATGATATAAAATTGAAATATGTTGATCAAAATTGTACATTTACACACAAACTGAGCAGCAAAGTCAACTTTTTGACGCCATCTTTATTTTTCTAGCTCAACTGTCACAGATTGGAAAGCACAGGATTGTGGGATATCAAAGGCAGCTAAGGATACATCTATGCTTCCTTCAAAAATCGATCAGATGAAGATATCTCATGAGAGAGGAAGTGAAGCTAACATTGGATTCGGACGTGCCTTGATGCCTTACTACCTTGAAATATGTCCTCGGAAGGCAGAATTTTCCAGTTTTCGGATGCAGCCACAGGCAAGACAGTGACAAAGTAAACCAGGAATTAAACATGACATGACTGTGACAGTGTCCAAATACTTTTTGGGGCTACTGTATATACAGTATATGTGTTGTTGTATCCTGACTACTCTACTGAAAGTACATCTTGCATTCTTTTTGAATTTAATAATAATAATAAAACATGCACTTAAGTTGGCATGAACTCCACAAGATCCATTAAGTCCTAATATGATTTAAGAATGTCCCAAAGAGCGTCTTGTGCTTCATTGTAAGCAAAAAAAGAGGAAAAAAAGTCCTTGTACAAATGAGGTTAAATGTCAAGTGTCACAAATTTGTTTGCATTTGATAAGAGACCAGGGTAACACTTTAGTATAGGGAACTCATATTCACTATTAACTATGACTTTCCCCTCAGTAAACTCCTAATTTACTGCTTATTAATAGTTCTACATCATTTAGGATTAAGGGATGTATAATATGGTCATGCTGAATAAGGCATTAATATGTGCTTTATAAGTAGTAATAAACAGCCAGTATTCAGGCTAATAAGCAGCTAGTTAAAAGTGATAACTATTCATCATACTGAAGTGTTACATAGACCAGATTTAAGTAAAATGGTTTAAAAATTCATTCCACAAGCACTTACTTTTAAATGGGCTTTAAACATGTGAATAAACCTTTCATCAGACTTCTTTTAAAAACTGATTTAAAGAATCATAACCAAAGGCGGTTACACTTAATTTCAATGGTCCACTTTGTTTGTCATTAGAGTATTAACAGACTCTTAGTAGAGTTAGGGTTAGGTTTTAGGGTTAGGGTTAGTAGAAATAAATTGATATGTACTTGCAATGTTACTTATAAACAGTAGAATGTCTGTTGGGGAGAATCAAAATCAACACTCTTAAAAATAAAGGTTCCAAAAGGTTTTTTTGCAGTGACATCCAGTGTTTGTCCTGTTGTCGATAGGGGCGCAACTTTAGCAAACGCTACTATGGGTCATATTTCATGCATTAAAATGAAAGTGTCCCATTGTCGATAGGGGCGCTACTTTAGGTTGTATTTCAGGGAAGTGAAAATCGACCTATATGGGCGTATTGGTTGGAAGACATGTTGGTTACGCAGCATGTTTGAGCTTCCAGAAAATGTTCTGTTTGTTCGCTGATCAATGTTTATATGTGAATAAAAGCCTATATTATATCTGTTCATTATATAAAGCGATTGAGTCTCTTCAGAAAATTTGGACTAGACTGCTCAAATCATATGGATTAGTTTTACGATCTTTTAATGAACTTTTTGAAGTATCAAAGTGGTCTGTCTATAAAGCTCTCAGATTTCATCAAAAAGATTTTCGTTTGCATTCTGAAGATGAACAAAAATCTTACGGTTTAAAGGCAACTCAAACACATAAGAATGTGTTTTGTCATATGAAAACAGTTTCACTAACAATAGCAGAAAAAAAGAGCTAGTGCAAGAGAGGAGGTCTGTAAACATTCCCCAAGATGTTTGTTTGCTCTGGCTCCCTTCTCTCTCACAAATGCTTGAGGGGAAGAAATGAAGTGAGGGAATAGCAGGCATGAAGTGCAGTCGCTTTTTACATCCTAAATCATAAACTAAATTCAGTTTATTGTACTAAGCAAAACACATTTTTGTGAAGTCTATGCTTAAAGAAATTGACAACGGAGTAAGACAATTACATTTAATTCAAGATATATTAACTGAAAATGAGTCTTAATATCATCATACCGTTTTGCTTTTCAACCATGCTTCAGGGATAGATTTTTTTTTTTTTTTTTTTTTTTACCAATTATTTATTCATATTTTTTAATAGAATTATATATTTTTAAATGTATTTCAACATGAATGTTATTATCAAAAAACAAAATGAGGCCTTAAAAGGACGCAGGACTGAAGAAGTAAGAGAGAATATATATGTGTGTGTGACTGCATACAGAGATGGGTTTTATCTTCTGTGGTGGTGCTTTCGGAGTTGCTGTGCTGTATTTATAGCTCTTCTTGATAGAAAAAGCCTGCCCAAACCCCACCACTCCAATTAGTCACCCCATAGGTGGAGTAATTTAATAGAACATACAGCCCCAGCCGAAAGCCACCAAGCTCAGTCTGACCAGACTCTTCACACAGACAGACAGCTTTTCTCTTGAGGTAAGAGCCACAGACGCTTGTGTCTATACATGAGATTACTAACACCAAACCTCACTGCTACTCTCCATCACTTTACTCCATTTACTTTTTAACACTTTAGTGTTAAATGGTCTATTAGACATTCTACCAACTATACGTACATTTGCAACAATGTCAGTGTCACAATGTACAATGTCAACTAACTCTCATTAAAGTATTAGTGGACTGTCTGCTTAATGTTTGCTAATACCTTATTTTGATGGTCCCCAACAGACATTCTACTAACTATAAGTAACTTTGCAAATACATGTCAACTTATTCTACTTACCTAAACCCTAACACTTAACCCAAACCTAACTAATACTCTAATGAGAGTTAGTTAATATGTAGTTGACAAGTTACGTATAGTTAGTAGATAGTTAGTATATAGTATGTCTAAAGTGGGCCATCGAAATAAAGTGTAACCCAAATAATATAATATATGTCTGCGGTCTTGTTCTTTATGATTTTTGTAACTGTTAAGTGAATATGTTGCATCTTTGAATATGAATATGTTGTGAATATGTGTTCTCTTTGTTACAGTGTAATTATACATTAAGTAATGAGTAACATTAATGAGCTACATGTATTTACTATAGGGTTAGGTTTAGGGTTAGATGCATATAATTTTGCATAATATATAATTACATTTAACAAGCATTCTAAAATAAAGTGTTACCTTCCTCGTATGTTTACCAAGGCTGCATTTATTTGATTCAAAATACAGTAAAAGCAGTAATATTGTGAAATATTATTATGGTTCAAAACATCTTCGTTTTCAGTATGAATATATTTTAAAATGTAATTTATTCATGTGATTGCAAAGCTAAATTTCAGCAGCCATTACTCCAGTCTTTAGTGTCTCATAATTGAAAACAGTTGAGCTGCTTAATATTTTTGTTTTAAGATTCTTTGATGAACAGAAGGTTCAAAAGAACACCATTTATTTAAAATATAATTTTTTTGTAATGTTATAAATGTCTTAACTGTCCATTTTCATCAATTTAATGCATCCTTGATTGATAAAAGTATTATTTTTTTCCAAAAAATAAATGCAAAATAAAATAATAATATGCATGTACTCACCACAATTTAATCTACTATCAAACATCTGCAACAGTTAAGAATTCGTCTCACAGTGGCTTGGTGTTGTGTTAACAGGTTACCATAGCCATTGTATATGACACCCTATAAAGTCTGACAGCTATAAGTCCCTCTTAAAGCATTTATGGAGAAGATAAAAGACATTTATAGAGTCATGATGGGTGGTCAGAATCTTTCCATGGATATGGATAGTGCTGGAGCAGGAATGGGGTGTGAAGGTTGTGGGGATGTGGGACGTGAACACAAGGTCTAAGTCTCAGTAGGGTTAGTCTTCCATCCACCTGTCTGCAATCTCTTTTTAGTGTTGTCTGAAAGCATTCCATCTATCTTTCAGATCTCCGCTATACTTTTAATTAGCATTGTGTGTGATATGTTTATGTGATGGCACTTGGAAATGTCTCCAAAGACAGCTGAGGATTATAAAAGGAAAGATTAGACAAATACCAAATCATGCCCAAGAGAGGAGACCTTGTTAGAGGAGATCTGTTTCAAGTGTGCTGGTGACAACATTTCAAAAAACAAAAGCTTATTAGCTTAAAAGAGGGTTTTATGATATATCAAGAATGACTCAGGCTGACTTTGACATTTATAAGCTTTAACATACTTCACCCCAAAAATGTTGTTCCAAAAGTGCATACATTTCTTTGTTCTGCTGTACACAAAGAAATATATTTGGAAGAATGTTTGTAACCAAGCAGATCTCGATCCCATTAACTACCATTGTGTTTTTTTTTTTTTTTTTTTTTCCTATATGGTGGGCGAGATCTGTTTGGTTACCAACATTCTTCCAAATATCTTCCTTTGTGTTCAGCAGAACAAAGAAATTCTCATACAGGTTTGGAACAACTTGAGGGGGAGTAAATTATGACAGAATTTTCATTTTTTTGGTGAACTATCCGTTTAAGCTTAATTTTTGAATTGAATTATTATAATGTTACCACCAAACTCGAACATAGATTTAATAGGGTAGGTGCAGGAAATCACAGTGAGGATTCTTGATGTAAACTATACAGAGAAGACATGAGAGGAGGGGAAAGTGGGCCCCATTCCTGAGACAGTTTTAATATGGTCAATAAAGACAAATAAGATTAGAATAACAAGATTTCCTTTGACAATGTAAGAGGAAACTGTAGTAGATGAAAATTTAATTATTTAGAGATACTGCATGATATTTTATGAATAAAAAATCTTTCTCTCCAAACAATGTTTTCTTTTGTTGGCTTTAGCGCATCAGTGTCGTTGCACATTAGTGGGATCATGACATTCCAAATCAAGAATTATTGAATCACATAAACCTTAATTATCTTTTTTCTATTATCTTGAGTCTAAACCCTTTTTGGTTGTTAGACAACCTTTTTGGTTACACTTTAATTTTCGATAGTCCACTTTAGACATTCTACTATCTATAAGTAACTTTGTAACTACATGTCAATTAACTCTCATTAATTTGCAACTAGATATCAACTAACTCTCACTAGTGTTAGTAGACTACTAGGTTAGGGTTAGTATAAGTTGATGTACTTGCAAAGTTATTGTCCGGATATTGTCTGTTAGGGGAGCATCAATATAGTGTTAAAAAGAGTGTTAGCAGATATTAAGCAGACAGTCAGCTAATAATACTCTAATGACTAGTAGTTGACATGTAGTTACAAAGTTACTAGTAGAAATTTCATCAAAATAAAGTGTTACCTTACATTTTAGATAAGTCTAAGGCAAAAGTGTTTCCAAATATAGCCCTGGATTAAACAGCTTACAGAAGTGCCTTAAAATGACTTGAAATGATTTATTGAAATGAAAATAAGATATAGAGTTCCCACAGTCTTGGGAAAGTTGGTCCTAAATTTAAAGGGGTGATTTGTAGACCTGGAAATGTCATGCAAAATAAGAAAATCTTAAAACACCACAGGTATTTTTATAATCAATGTACCTTTTACTATAGTTGTTCCACGCTTTAAAATTTTGAATTATAGATTATATAATTGTATATGTATAAGAGTTAAAAATATTCCTTAAAGTCACCATGAAATAAAATGGCATTTTTTAATTTCTTTTTTTAATGTAATATTGCAGTAGCCTATTTATTATGAAGGATTTATCCATGCATTTTATATATATATATATATATATATATATATATATATATATATATATATATATATATATATATATATTTAATAATTATCATTATTATTATTATTATTATTATTATTATTATTTTATTTATTTATTTTAATGTGCCCTCATAATCTTTAATCAAAATCTTCTCCTCCCTCTTGCATCAACATCTCTTCTCTTCTCTGATGACATGTTTACTGGCTTGAGGGCGGGACAACCTGTCACTCACATGACATCACAGCAATTGCAAACCACAACCATCCAATCAATTCCCCATGGGTAAAATCAAGTCCCATCCTACATTTTTTTCTTGTTTGAGAAGCTGTTACACTCAGATTGATGTAGGGTGGGACTCGAGTATCGCACACTCTAAAAAAATGCTAGGTTGTTCAACTTTTATAGTTAAATTTTTAACTCAACTGTTGGGTTTGTCCATATTTGACCCAAACATGGGTTGAAACAACCCAGCATTTTTTTTCATGCCGAAACCATAAAAACCGAAAAAGCATTTCAACAAACTTTGCCTAAACACTACAAAACAGTGATATTTTAGTTTATGTATGGTCTGTATCAAAAGTAAAATGTTTATATAAAGCAATATAAACATTTAGTGACAATATTCAACAGAATATTATTGTAAAAATGTCTTGACCAGTCACTGTCAAGCTCGTGCTTAGAGCCTCAGACAACTAATTTCCACGAGAAAATATGGTCAGAATAACCTGCATGCTATTTTGATAGTGTGAAAAGACGTAGAAGGAACCTAATGGAAAGAATTGAGATGGCTTGCCAGTTGGATGGAGAAAGGGAGAAAGCCTGAAGAAGTGAGACAGCAGAAAAGGGCAAGACAAACAGGAAGCAGAGGAGGGGGGAGTGAAGGACTGACTGTGCAAGTCAAAGAATTTTCTTAGAAGGATTTTAAGCAAGAGAGCGTGCTTCTCCTGGTTTCCATCTGCTGCCTTTTATGGTAAAACTGTTGAGGGGGATTTGGTGTGGTAGTGAAGCCCTGGCCGGACGTGGGCTCACACACTCACAACGGGATAGCAGGGGGCTGAGAAGTAGGGAGACAGCGTGCGCGGGACACTAGGGACCCCTGAGGCGGTGGCACAGAGTGAGGCGGCACGCAGCATCACAGGGCTCATGGGAACAATACGCAGAGAGGGTTAACAGGTCCAGGACTCTGACAGCTGCGTGAGTAGATGGCATTCTGTTATCAAGAATAATTTAATCAGAATCAGAATCTCTCTGTCATAAAAACTCTTCAAAGATACATTCTGGAAACCAAAGGTTCTTTGAACGGGTTGCTTTTAGATCAGTTTTAGAATCAGACTTATCTGGCCTATTACAGGAAAGATGGATTATTATCAGAAAAAGTCCAATCATAGTAATGTTTATAGGTGATCACATCCATGCCAGCACAGACACATTTACACACGCACACACTAACACACGCTGATACACAATATAATTGCTGAAAGCTGGAGGTGAGATAACAGGCTGGTTACGATGGTATGATGTAGTACACTGTGGAATTCCAGTGTGTTCCATCCAACACAACTGATGCCTCACTGTTGCCCATGCAGTGAGTCTTTCTTTCTTTCTTTCTTTCTTTCTTTCTTTCTTTCTTTCTTTCTTTCTTTCTTTCTTTCTTTCTTTCTTTCTTTCTTTCTTTCTTTCTTTCTTTCTTTCTTTCTTTCTTTCTTTCCTTCCTTTCTACACTCTAAAAACTGCTGGGTTAAAAACAACCCAAGTTGGGTTGAAAATGGACAAACCCAGCAATTGGGTTGTTTTAACCCAGTGGTTGGGTTAAATGTTTGCCCAACCTGCTGGGTAGTTTTATTTAACTCAACTGTTGTATAAAAATTATTGTATTGCTTGCTTAAAATGAACCCAAAATATGCTGGAAATTAACATTTATCAATATGTTTAATAAATGAGCATTTATTAATAAGATAATTAATAATAAACAATAAACATTTATTAAACTGCTTAATAATGAATGTACACCTTTTGATTATTATTGTTGCCTCTAGTAATTATGTCTGATTTTTAATTTCTCACCTATTTTGGATTCATTTTAAGCCAGACATATAGTCATTTTTAATCAGTAGTTGGGTTAAATAAAACTACCCAGCAGGTTGGGCAAACATTTAACCCAACCACTGGTTTAAAACAACCCAATGCTGGGTTTGTCCATTTTCAACCCAACTTGCTTTTAACCAAACATTTTTTAGAGTGTACCTTCCTTCCTTCCTTCCTTTTCAAATATGTCTTTCAGAATTTTTGTATGAACATGAATCATATAAATTTATGTGGGCTACAAAAGTCAGAGACCACTAATAAAATTGGCTATAATATTGTAAATTATCTATATTACATTATCGTCATAACAAATTGGAGTAAGAATTTGAATTGGAAAAATAACATTTATTTATTTATTTATTTATTTTCTTTAATGGGTGGGTTTTTTTTTTTATTATTAACTAAAACTAAAACCTTTAAAAAACATTTCTAATAATTAACTGAAATAAAATAAATTAAAATAATTACCCTTAAACTTATTTTAGCTAGTTGCCAAGGCAAAATTTCTCGTTTTCGTTTAGTTGAAGTACTAAAATAAATAAAACTAAAAACTAAACCTTACCAAAAACTCTATAGATATATTAAAAAATATATAAAAATGAAAAAAAACACAACAAAATTACTAAAACTTTAACTAAAGGCAAAATGAAAACAGAAAATATAAAAATAAAATTGAATTAAAAATATTAACCAAAATACCTGGATGTAATTAATCTACAATTACACTGTTACAATTACACAATTACCTTCGCTTACACCTTAACCCTTAAACCACCCTTAAACCTAACCAGACCATCAACCCTGTCCCTAAACCTACCCGTATCCCACCTCAATAGCAGCGAAAGTGTTTTGTAATATAACATTAACACATTAAGTACATTGTACCTAACATTTTTTTTAATGTAAGAACATGGTAGTTAAAGACATAATATAAAGAGTGTGACCAATGATTCTAAAAGAACACTGCTTTAATGTTTCATGAATTCCACAAGTAAATCCTGATGATCATGTTCTCCAGCATGATTTGAGAATGATCCAAAAAGCATTTCGTGCTTCAGTGGAAGCAAGAACATCTGGAAATGATTTACTCACTTTATTAGTGACCTAAAAATAGCGCAGAATCGAATATACTTGTACATCTTAGTCATAATATTTATTTGTTGTAAATATATCAAAAAACTGAAACATTTATTTACAGGTTTCCATTTTCAAGGTGGCTTCTCTGAATATCTCAATAGTTTATAATGGTTTGAACCAAATAAATATTATGTCAACACAGATTACAATCATCTTTTCAGAAGGTCTAGCATTTTCTCACATCTCCTCAAACTCTCTCCATCACAGGATTGAAAGGCTGAAGTAAAGATGACTGAGCGATATGACTGCCACTACTGTAAGGAGTCTCTGTTTGGGAAGAAGTATGTTCTTCGTGAGGAAAACCCATACTGTGTGAAGTGCTATGAGAGCCTCTACTCCAATACCTGTGAGGAGTGCAAGAAACCCATCGGCTGCAACAGCAGGGTAACATTAGTTAAAGTACCATATATGAAGTTGCACAAAACCAGCCGATCAGATTAGAGCTTGCAGATCGAGAAAATGCTTTCCAGTGTTGTCAGCAAATGTGGGAGGTCTATACGACCCAGTGTTAAGAGCGAGGCATTACAAGTAACTGAGCTATGTAATCAGATTACTTTTCAAGTAACTAGTAAACATAACGCATTACTTTTGAATTTACAACAAATTATCTGAGATACTTTTTCAAATAAGTAATGCTAGTTACTTTGTTAACCCATTTATTGACTGACAGCTCTCCTGTCCCCATGTTGAGAGAAATCGGCATTGTGTGCGCTGTGCAAACATGATGCTTATTGTAAAGGCCCGTTCACACCAAGAACGATAACTATATTTGCGTCCACACCAACGCACGATAACAGTCTGTTTATTCTAAGCTCACGCGCTTCGGTTGCAAAATGTCTACAACATGTTTTTGCAGTTCTTGTTGCATTTACACGGCTTTAACCAGCAGATGTCCTAGAGTAATCGATCTAACAGTGAATTTAGCTGCCGAAGTTGATATAGTGGAATAAAAACAACGCCTAGTCTTTTCACTGCAGCTTCAAACAGTGTTGTCGAAACTAGCGCTGAATACCTGAGGTAATTTTTATGTTACATTGTTTGCTAGCCTGGCATTATGATCTCATCATTAATACTTCACACCTTTTATTCTGAGGGTTTGACTGATTGTTTTCCATATATCAGTTTTCTTTAAAGTATCCATTAAAAAGGGGGTTTTACTTGTCAAACAGTGGTGGATTTTTCTGGACCTCTGTGATTAACTTCTCCGCAATGTCGTCTGCTGTTTTAAATGTGCAAGCCTTTAAATTAGAATGGATTCTGATTGGCTGACAGTGTTTTATTGTTCAGCTGGAAAAAAAAAAATTCTGAAAGTGATCCCAACATTTCTCTTTATCGTCATCGTTTTAGTTGTGGTGTGAACAGTGCTATTCTTTTATATTTAGAACGATTTTTAAAACTATATTGTTATCTTTATAGTTATCGTTCTTGGTGTACACGGGCCTCAATTCTAGACTAAATGTGAGCAGGCATTTACTCAATTGCACAAAAACAGATTCAGTGTAGTGAAATGCAAACACTGGTACAACCATATCTCTATTTCAACCAGAATTGTCATCAAAGTGCGTCTTTTGCTGCTTTAGGATCTATCCTACAAGGACCGTCACTGGCATGAGGACTGTTTCCACTGCTTCCAGTGCAAGCGCTCACTGGTAGACAAGCCCTTCTCCACTAAAGATGAGCAGCTGCTGTGCACCGAGTGCTATTCTAATGAGTATTCCTCCAAATGCCATGAATGCAAGAAGACCATTATGCCTGGTAAGAGATTCTTCACCGTGGGAGGAACGTTCAACTATTACCTCATATCAGTAGATGTTTTCTTTTATACTCAGCACTGCCATAAAATCATATTTCATTCAGAACCACATTCTTTCCATTGAAGCAAATGAAAACTGCTTCCTTTCACACAGAGTCGATCTTTACCTAGATCTTGTGAAGAAAGAATAACTGTCATAATACAGATATATTACAGACCCATCATGACGCCAAAGCAATAGATTAAGTGATCTGCACACTGGTAATAAATATTCATTGATAAATCCTCAAAGACAGGTCCTCGTGATCATTTAAAAGTCTTGCACTCTCATTAACCCATTACGTTTTATGATCAACCACCCCTTTTATCATATTGAGCAGTCAAAATGAATAGATGGAACCAAGGATAGATTGAGTATATGTGTAGCTATTTTTGGTGTTTAATTAGTGTACATTCCTGTGGAATGATCCAGCTCTCACTGAGTGAAACTTAATATTTTAAGTGTGGAGCACATGGATTTAAAAGATACAAGCCAGACTCTTTAAAACAATGAAACTCTGTGCTGTCTCTGTTTACACTGCACCACTGCTGGTATTTATTGAGCTTTCATCTGGATGTGTTGCAAGAGATTTATGCTTCATCTCAAGCCTTTTTAACAGCTCAACTTTGCTGTTATGTTACAGTTGAAATGGCTGTAGTAATGTAATCCTGTTAATAATTCAATATCCATTATCTGTGTTTGATATCTGAATCCGATTAGAATATACAGTATATAAAAACTCTCTATTATGTTTCAAATCAATGTTTGTTTTTTACTGTATATAGAATTTGTTCATGTAGAATTTGGTATTAAATCTACTTTTTCATATTTGTAATTTTACTGTATTCAAGAAAAAATAAAATACAAAAATAGGCAATAAGCCATTTAAATGTGACCAAATGCCCACTTATGCAAACAAGCAGAACAGATAAAAAAAAAAAAATAAGAAAATAAATAAATAAATAAAAAGTCCACATGTTTGAATGAATTCATAAATACTCATTTACATTTACCCATATAAAGTGACTTGAACTTATATTTGTCTACACATACACTACTTCAACTTTTATTAAAGAGATAGTTCATCCGAAAATGAAAATTTTTTCATCATATACTCACTCTGAACCTGTTTCAAACCGGTATACATTTCTTTGTTCTGCTGTACGCAAAGGAAGACATTTAGAAAAATGTTTCCCAGCCAGCAACATAGCGTGGCCCAGATTCGGCCCACATCTGGTACATGTGGATTACACGCGGACCAGATGTGGGCCGGATCTGGGCCGACACTATGTTGCTGGCAGGGTTGTAACCAAGTAAATCTTACCTCCCATTGATTACCATAGTGGGAACAAACAAACAAACAAACAAACAAAAAAATACTATGGCAGTCAATGGGAAGTGAGATTTGCTATTCTTCCAAATATCTTCCTTTGTGTACAGCAGAACAACAACAACAACAAAAAATACTGATATGTAACAACTTAAAGGGGAATTTTCATTTTTGGTTTACTTATCCCTTTAAAGAAAGATTAATTAAATTGACAAAAATGACAGTCAAGACATTTATAATGTAAATACTTCTCTCTTAAATCTCCTATTCATCAAAGATCAAAACATTAAGCAGTTTTCAACATTTCTAATAATAATAATGTTTCTTAAGCACACAATCAGTGTATTAGAATGATTTCTGAAGGATCATGTGACACTGAAGACTGGAGTAATGATGCTGAAAATTCAGCTTTACTGAATTTACAATTTTACAATTAAATGCAGCCCACTCAAACGGTAAAACGGTAGTGTACGTTACAAAATACCTCATCTAGATGTTAGAATTGCATGTAATTATGAGAGCATAGAAAGTATCTAATTATCTGCAACATGACCTGATATTTGGACAAGAACTTACATCTACAAACTTCCTCCTCTCTTCATAAGCAGAATGTTGTTGTATTTGGGATAAGATGGCTCTCTTCCTCTCCCTCAGGCTCCAGGAAGATGGAGCATAAAGGAAACAGCTGGCATGAGACCTGCTTTACCTGCCAGCGCTGCCAGCAGCCAATTGGCACCAAGAGCTTCATCCCCAAAGACAACCATAACTATTGCGTGCCCTGCTACGAAAAGCAGTTTGCCATGCAATGTGTTCACTGCAAGAAGGTAGATTCCACAGTTGAAGGAAAACTAAAACAAGCTTTTCAATGTTTTACTAAGCTACAAGAAGTTCATATACACTTGCATTAAACTTTTTAAGACTCCAGAAACTCTTTAAGCATAAAGGGCTGCTCAGAATGTAATATTAGATTACCGAATAGTGTGCACTACATTCTATACATCGACCACTTTTCATTGTGAGATACAATATTTCATGCATGTTAGCTGTATATTGCACTTTTGAGTTTCAGTATTCTATGCATACAGATAATCTGCATACTGTATACCGCAGAAAAGGGGTAGTATGCTATTCCGATCAGATTCCTTCTCTGTCTAGCCCATCACTACTGGCGGTGTGACGTACCATGACCAGCCCTGGCATAAGGACTGTTTCCTGTGCACTGGCTGTAAGCAGCAGCTGTCTGGCCAGCGCTTCACCTCTCGTGATGACTTTGCCTACTGCCTCAACTGCTTCTGCAACTTGTATGCCAAGAAATGTGCCTCCTGCACCACCCCCATCAGTGGTATGTACAAATACACTGTGTCCGAAATCAAATACTTCCC
Organism: Chanodichthys erythropterus; assembly: GCF_024489055.1. NCBI lineage: Eukaryota > Metazoa > Chordata > Actinopteri > Cypriniformes > Xenocyprididae > Chanodichthys > Chanodichthys erythropterus. Next base: position 39,994,831 of record NC_090234.1, on the reverse strand, counting down.
TACTATATAGTATGCGAAAATGGTACGCCAAAAAGAGCGGTATGTCCAAATCCATAGTATTCGAAAAACAGTAGGCGAAAAGTCCCCGAATGACCTACTACTTCCGGAGAGATTCTGAAGTGTGCATACAATGGACACTTTACTATCCTATGAGGCCATGGGAGGGGATTTATCAACCTGACACTGGTAGGTCACATGACAGTAACAACATGGCGGATGTAGTACGTCTGGATTTCATTACTACCCATTCATACTATATAGAATGTACTTTTTTAACGGCCACAAAGTAAATTCAAATGTAGTACGTTCTCAGACAGTACGTGATTTTGGATGCAGCGATAGTCATATGCAAAATATATTTGCCCATGTGATGTCACAGATCCTACAATATCCAAACAAGCCATTTTTGGAGCTAGATTAAATAAATGCTTTGTTTATAATGAGGGGGACATTTTAAGCTATGAAACTTGCATGATGTTTTAATGGTACAAAGACCTGTCAAAAGATCAAGGACATTTTTATTTCTCATGTCATGACCCATTTAAAAATTAAAAACTAGAAAAGTTGCCTTGATAACTAAGGCCCTGTTCACACCTGGTATTTGGGATGCGTTTTGGTCGATCGGATCACAAGTAGACGAGGTACCAGTTTACACCTGGTGTTTTAATCCTTCTCTTTTGTCCACTTTCAACCACTTCTGTCCTGATTTCTTCGAGGGGAGGGTCTATATGGGCGGGTAAATGTGTGGGTTTTTTCAGATCATTCGATCTAATGGACAAAATGGCATGCGCAATTTCTCTAACAATACACAGATCCAATACACTGATCTGATATTCTCCAAACTGTTTATGTTCACTTTAGACAACCAACTGTACTTTACTCGCCATAGCAAGTTTAGTTGAAGTTTACTTTTTGGTGTTTATGTCTTTTAGTTTTTGCTTTTAAATGTCTATATAGTTTTTTTTATTATTATTTCTATTTTAGTTAGTTTAATACATCAGGTTAAGCTAAAGCTTGGAAACTAGATGAAAGAAAATATGTTTACATTTATTTTTTTTATTTCAGTTACCGTTCATTTCAAGTAATGAAGATTTTTTTATGGTTTTAGTTTTAGTTAAAATAAATTAGTTTTGTGTCAAATAATGTTCTTACTCTTTCCTTCCTGTGACAGATGATACAGTAGTTTACTATGAATTAAACAGAAATTAAATTAAATACAGTTTATTGTGTAGCTAAACAAAATAACAATAATTACCAGGAAAAAATAATAATTATAAACCATCCCGAAATATACCGTGACTACACAGGCTACTCATAAGGGAGATAAAATATGCATTCTTACAACCGTTTAAAACATATTACCATATAAACATTGTCATAATTCATCAATATTAGTTTATAAGCAATCGATTGGCATAAATGTACGCTATTCATTAATTGCGACGCAATTTGAAGTGCTGCTGCTCGAGCCTGTAGAGTGTGCAATAACGCCGCTTTTCCCGCGGTTAGATCAGCACGTTACACTTCAAATGTGTGCATCTTCCACACAGGACAGCAGTCCTGACTGGATATCTTCCCAAATCGTCCCTCTCTATCATTTTTGTCTCATTTTTATTCGTTGACGAAAATTAGAGTAGATTTTAGTCATAGTTATAGTCATTCAAAACGCATTTTAATTAGTTATGGTCTCGTTTTGTCTGTGAAAAAATGTCATTGACGAAAATTATGATGAAAATTATTCGTCAACGAAATTAACACTGATGTGTGTGTGTTAGAAATCAGGAATGGTGAGAGAACATTGTGCTTGGTAAATTTTTCCTCTTCAAACCAAACTTGGGTCAAAGTTTAAATCCCGTAGGCTATGGCAAGCACGCTTCCCATCATGTTTATGAATTAAATCTGTAGGCGGTCTTTTGTGGCTGTTCGAACACATTTAAACACATGAGCGTCTAAAGCAATCTGGTCTAATGTGTTTTTGACTACCTATGGAAGTGGTTGAAAGTGGAAAAGTTAAGAAATTTGAGACCCCATTTACATCTTTATTTAGCATTGTCCACTTGTGATTCAAACGACCAAAACACATCTTAATACCAGGTGTAAACAGGGCCCAACTGAAGTAAAATAAGTCTGAGCTGAAGTAGTAAGACTAAAATAAACTAAAATAAAAATAAATTCAATCTAAATAGAACCATTTACAAAAATGAATAAAATGGCAAAAGTACATAATGAACTGGACCAGAATGTTCCCCAAAGTTGCAAAACTCACCCAAAATTCCTCACCTTGTTCTTCCAATTCAACATCCTGTGGCACATGGCCAATTCAGATTCTAAAGAAACTTAAATTCTGAATTTTTCTCAACCCTGTTTCAAAGAGCTCAAAAAGCTCAGAACACAACTACATCTGCTTGTTGCTGGTACTCATAACATGTTTGTCATCGCACACAGGACTTGGAGGAAGCAAGTACATCTCCTTTGAGGAACGCCAGTGGCACAACGACTGTTTCAACTGCAAGAAGTGCTCTGTGTCTCTGGTGGGCAGAGGTTTCCTCACCGAGAGAGATGACATCCTGTGTCCCGAGTGTGGCAAAGACATCTGAAAGCATGGCTGGAAAAAAAATCAAGCATGCACAACGCTTAAAATGTTTAAAACCAAAGCATTGGAAAAGCATGAAACAGTGTGAGCAATGAATATATTTAGGTACTATAAGATTATAATAGTTTATGAGTAGAGGCAGATTTTGTTTATTTCAAGAGAGTTATTTGAGCTTGCTTTAACTTGAAGACTGAAGAAAGAATTGGTTCTAGAGAATAAGCTGTAGATGAAAATAATACACATCATTATCTCTTTGCAATGTCTGACTGGCTCTCGGATGTGTTGCGTAACCCATGTCTTAACTTGCAAAAAAAGTATGTTGGCCTTTTTGTGCATCTAACAGTTATACATGAAATCTAAACAGTAATGCAAAATCAATAAAACTTACTACAAAAAAAAAAAAAAAAAAAAAAGATTTTGTTTTTCTCATGAATGAAGTAAACTATTTGCACTAGCAAGCACTCAATACATAAACAATAATATAAGACAATAGGGCCACCTAGTGTTGAACAATGCAAACCAACATGAACCGTCTTATATGTTATATTCAGTTTATCAGTCATGGTGTGAAGCTTTTTATGTAAAGGTTTATGATTAAATGCTTGAAATTAGTTTTGCAGTCAAATGCAAATTGTCTAGGTATGAATTTCTTGGAGTTTGAGTAGATTGTGAAGGAAATGCAGTCAACCTAGTGTCCAGTATACATGGAAACTCTTTCAATTTTTAATATAAAAGCAGTGTAAAAGCATCCCAGGGTGCACCTCATGAGTAAATGTCCAGAAAGAGTACAGCTGGAACCTAGAAAAGGGTGATCCAGAAGCCAATAATTCATACATTTGTATCCTTTTATAGTTCTGATGACATCACTATTTTTAGCATCTTAGAATAAAAGTAAAAACATAAGAAGACTTGTACAAACTTTTGACAGGTAGTGCATTTTGTAATGGTGGGATTTGTTTATAGGAATTCAGGAAAACTCTCAAACAGTGGGAAGGAGATAAGTTAAGCTTTCAATGTCTGCACCGTAGTGATGAGTGAGAGAATGAGTGAGCTGATCGAGCGAGTGTGTGCTGACAAGAGTGAAAGAACAAAGTAAAGTTCTCTGATCTCTGACTGTAGATAAACTACAAAGAACGAGACAATGGTGAAAAGGACATTTTAACCATTGCTGTCTCCATAGTCATTGTTTCCTTCTGCCTAAGCCTGGATCTAGAATAACTAGGACTGTGCACCACTCAGAATCAGAATATATTTTATATTAAATTCGTTAAAAATTAAAAATTAATTTGAATGTAATTGTCATTCGAAATTATACCATGATTCAAAAGTTTGGAGACAGTAAGATTTATTTAAAGAAACTTCTCAGGTTACTCATGTAAAACCATGGTTCCCTTCCCACAGCGCCCTCTGGGGGATGCAGCGCGAGTTCCCATTCAAAAGGAAACTAAAACTTTTACTTAGCAAGGCCGCATTAAAGGTGCCGAAGAACATGTTTTCAAAAGATGTAATATCAGTCTTAAGTGTCCCCTGATTGTGTCTGTGAAGTTTCAGCTCAAAATACCCCATAGTTTTTTTTTTTTTATTATTAATTTTTTTAACTGCCTATCATTATAAATGCGCCGATTCAGGGTACGCGGCCCCTTTAAATCTCGTGCTCCACGCCCCAAGAGCTCGTGCTTGCCTTAAACAACATAAACAAAGTTCACACTTTTGACTTATATAACCCTCAAAATGGATCTTTACAAAGTGTTCGTCATGCAGCATGTCTAATCGCGTAAGTACGGTATTTATTTGGATGTTTACATTTGAATCTGAATGAGTTTGAGGCTATGCTCCGTGGCTAAAGATAACATTACACACTGTTGGAGAGATTTATAAAGAATGAAGTTGTGTTTATGAATTATACAGACTGCAAGTGTTTAAAAAATGAACATAATGACAGTCTTGTCTCCGTGAATACAGTAAGAAACGATGGTAACTTTAACCACATTTAACAGTACATTAGCAACATGCTAACGAAACATTTAGAAAGACAATTTACAAATATCACTAAAAATATCATGATATCATGGATCATGTCAGTTATTATTGCTTCATCTGCCATTTTTCGCTATTGTTCTTGCTTGCTTACCTAGTCTGATGATTCAGCTGTGCACAGATCCAGACGTTAATACTGGCTGCCCTTGTGTAATGCCTTGAACATGGGCTGGCATATGCAAATATTGGGGGCGTACATATTAATGATCCCGACTGTTACGTAACAGTCGGTGTCATGTTGAGATTCGCCTGTTCTTCAGAGGTCTTTTAAACAAATGAGATTTACATAAGAAGGAGGAAAAAATGGAGTTTGAGACTCACTGTATGTCATTTCCATGTACTGAACTCTTGTTATTTAACTATGCCAAGATAAATTCAATTTTTGAATTTAGGGCACCTTTAAATTGATCAAAAGTGACAGTAAAGACATTTATAATATTAAAAAAAAAATTTTTTTATTTCAAATAAATGCTGTTATTTTAAACTTCATATTCATCCAAAAAATCCAGAAAAAAGTATAATGGTTTCCACAAAAATATAAACTGTTTTCAACATAGATAATAATAAAAACAAATGTTTATTTAGATAACTGCAGTGAACTTGCATGCTGATTTTCTTCAACCTTTCTCATCAGAAGACGCTCCTGTCGAGGTGTTAACTTCCGTGGACGACCTGGACGTCTCTGTGAGATGGGTACAGTTCCATCTTTTCTGCTACAGTATTCTGACTGATAAGTAAAGCTTTGCTGATCTTCTTGTAGCCTTCAGCTTTCTGGTGTAAAGAAATTATTTTCTTTCTCATGTCTTGTGACATTTCTCTTCCATGTGGTGCCATTGCTGACAGCATGAAATGGGAAGGGGTTTTAACACCCTTTTATAGTCAACTGTCTGCTGGACACCTGTGTAATGAATAATTAGACTCACCTGTGGTTGAATTCTTGTTAAATTAGACATTTGTAGTCTAAAATTTAGCTTTGCTCCAGAGACATTCAGTGGGGTGTACTCATTTTTGCATCACCCTAATTTGAGTAAAACAAAGTTTTTGTGTGTGTCCCTTTAAATGCAAATGAGCTGCTGCTCCCGCTGCTTTCCAAAAGAGGGTGGAGCTTTCAGTTTCTCAACAACAACAAAGCTGGAGAATCTCACGCAGCCAAAATGACGATTGTCAGTAACGATGTTCAGCCTTACATTGTTCAAACCGGAGTCAGACACTGATGGAGAGACTCAGGAAGAAGTTACAACTTTTAAAATGCATCTGGACATTTCTGAATGGTTAGTGAATAAATGTATGTAGTTGCTGTGGAGTTGATTCAACTCATCGACTAGCATGTGCCGTCATGTTAATCTTTTGTACAAAACCAGTGTCGAATTGACCCTCATTTGTGAAGCAGTCCAGTGTAAAATGACGGCATGGCAAAAACACTCTACTACACGTGTCAAACTTCTCTCCTGGAGGGCTACTGTCCTGCAGAGTTTTGCTCCAACCAGCCTGGAAGTTTCTTGTAATCGTGAAGACCTTGATTAGCTGCTTCAGGTGGGTTAATTAGGGTTAGAGCTAAACTCTGGCCCTCCAGGACCTAAGTTTGACACCCCTGCTCTACTACAACAACTCTTCTCTTTTGGGTTTGTGATGTCAACAACCCGGGAAGAAGCTTGTTGTAGTTGTAGTCCCTACCAGCTGTTTGTTGTAGTCCTTATAAAGTGATTTCTGTAAAAGAAAATATCTTCCTTTGTATTGAACTTTGAGCGTCATCACTTTGCAGATGTTGTTTAAGCTCAAACAGCAACATTGCACACTAACTAAAGTTAAAAAAGTGAAATCCTAATGAACAACCCCTTTAAATGTTATTTTAAATTGTAATATTTCACATATTTTTGACCAAATAAAAATATACAGACCCCAACTTTCAACAGTAGTGTACCTGTATAACAAAGAAGTATGAATGGAATGAAATTAAATCATCATATATAGTTAATAAATGAACTTTTATTTTATAGACTACCGCAGTGTACTTAAAGGGTTAGTTCACCCAAAAATGAAAATTCTGTCATTTATTACTCACCCTCATGTTGTTCTACACCCATAAGCCTTCGTTAATCTTTGGAACACAAATATATTTGTTGAAGACCGATGGTTCAGTGAGTCCTCCATAGAGAGAAATGTCACTTCCTCTGTCAAGATCCATAAAGGTACTAAAAACATATTTAAATCGGTTCATGTGAGTACAGTGGTTCAATATTAATATTATAAAGTGATGAGAATATTTTTGGTGTGCCAAAAAAAACAAAATAACGACTTATATAGTGATGGCTGATTTCAAAACACAAGCAGTGTGTTTCGGAGTGAAGATTCGGAGCACAAATGAATCAGTGTATCGAATATCGAATCATGAATCGGATCGCGAGTCAAACCACCAAACTGCTGAAATTACATGACTTTGGCGCGCCGAACTGCAGATTCGACACACTGATTCATTATGCTCCGAAGCTTCCTGAAGCAGTGTTTTGAAATCGGCCATCACTAAATAAATCGTTATTTTGGGTTTTTTTTGGCGCACCAAAAATATTCCCGTTGCTTTATAATATTAATATTGAATCACTGTACGCACAAGAACTGATTTAGATGTGTTTTAGTACCTTTATGGATCTTGACAGAGGAAGTGACATTGCTCCCTATGGAGGCCTCACGGAGCTATCGGATTTCAACTAAAATATCTTAAAGGATTAGTTCACTTTTAAATAAACTTTTCCTGATAATTTACTCACCCCCATGTCATCCAAGATGTCCATGTCTTTCTTTCTTCAGTCGAAAAGAAATTAAAGTTTTTGATGAAAACATTCCAGGATTTTTCTCCTTATAGTGGACTTGAATGGGCACCAAACGATTGAAGGTCAAAATTAGTTTCACTGCAGCTTCAAATTGTTCTATTACTGCCCTCCACAGGTCAAAGTTTGAACTAATTGTTATATACTATTGAACTAGCATATTGCATATAAAAATTTGTTCAAACTTTGACCTGTGGATGGCAGTAATACACTTAGCAGTGTCTACACTGCTGGAATTCTAATAGACGAGAAGAAGAAGAGAGCTAGTTCAAGATGAGCATTTAAGGTAAAACGTATATAATTTTCTATTTTTTTCAGAAAATGAGTGATGGTTTCACTAGATAAGACCATTATTTCTCATCTGGGATCGTGTTGAACAATTTGAAGCTGCACTGAAACTAATTTTGACCTTCAATCGTTTGGTGCCCATTCAAGTCTGCTATAAGGAGAAAAATCCTGGAATGTTTTCATCAAAAACTTTAATTTCTTTTCGACTGAAGAAAGAAAGACATGAACATCTTGGACGACATGGGGGTGAGTAAATTATCAGGAAAAGTTTATTTAAAAGTGAACTAATCCTTTAATGTGTGTTCCGAATGAAGGTCTTACGGGTGTGGAACGACATGAGGGTAAGTAATAAATGACAGAATTTTCATTTTTGGGTGAACTAACTCTTTAAGTTTAACTTAAGTATTAATAAACTTCAAAAAAGAACCACAAACACCATGATCAATCATCTCAGCTGTTTATTTCATCAGGCTGGTTGTCAGTGAGAAACATTCCATGCAGTTCAATAAAAACTCAATTCATAATGCCTAGAAAAACCTTCACTAAAACACTGACATGTGAAACACCCTTCACTTTGCTTTCTTACTTAAATACATAGTGAATGATGCAACACACATCACAACTGCATTATGGGGGCTATAAATACAAAACTGTCAAGGGATTTACCTGACATTGGCCAAACCACTTGGAAGGGCCTATTCCGATCCAAATCACAGATAAACTTGCAAACACTTTATTGGAGAAAGGAGTGATTTCTTCAGTATATTCCTATGTCAGTAAAACACAGCAGACATCTCTAAAACACATCAAGAGCATGTCCATCTATTTCCTCTAGGTGGGTTTGATTTGTCAACATGATTCACATGCACTGAAAAGTTTATTAATTGCAAGAAAGATTTCTAAAGGGAAACTCTTATCAGTCCAACATAAAACTGCTAGGAATGTGTCAGTTCCTTCACCACTACACCAAGCCTAAAGCCAAAGCATTTCCTGGTTGTGAAATGAACTGGAGGGTCACACTGCACAAGTCACTTTTCCTGAGGCTGGTAAGTAAGGGTGAGAGTGACAACTTGAGGCGTGATAAGAACCAATCTTGTCTCATCATGAGTGTCTTTCTTGGCCAACACAGAGACCCAGCAGATGATGTCAATGGCGTTATTCATCTGTCCTTGATGACATCAGATATTATGGCCATGTGATATGTTGAATCTTTTTCTTTGCATCAGGTGACTTAATGTCCTTCTGCCATGGAAAAAAAAAATGAAATTAATCAGAAAATTTAAATTCACATTTACTGACAAAACTCTCACACCTATCAAGGAAAATAAACAGATTTCCATGGTGTTAGTGTCATACTCACAGCAGTGTCATGTTCTCCATCGCTGGGGGACGTGCGCTTTAGCTTAGACGTTGTATTGTTTGAATGTGGCGAGGAGTTGGCAGTGTTCGAGTGATTACAGGGGCTTTTGGGACTGGCCCCCGGCGATGACACTGGGGTCCTGTTAGAGGAATTTGAGGAAGAGCAGTTTGTAGAGGTCCCAGAGAGCTTGCGTATGGGGTTTGTGAGACTGATACTGGAAACTGGGGGCTTTATTCGGTCTGTGGCGACAGGTGCTGCTGAAGTATCAGGTTTCTTCAGCTTCACACTGCCAGTTTTAGTAGAGCTGCCGTCAAAGACAATCAACGGCCTTTTCCTGCCACTATCAGTGCTTGAACTGAAATAAAACAGTTATATTATAAGAGAAAACACTTTGGAAATTTTCATGCAGTTACATAACAGCCTTATGACTACTTTCTGTGAACAGAACAAAATTTGTATTATTCTTATTCAAAAAAAAAAAAAAAAAACTTCCCTTCTGCTGGTGCTCGCAATTTGTTTTTTATTCCACATATTAAGAGTTTGTATTAAATTTAGTTAAAACACAATGAACAACAAGTTTTGCCATCAAAAGTCATCAAACCTGGTGTGAAGCACTTTTGAATCTGAACACAGGCGACAGTGAGATTTGAAAAAGTTGTGATAGTCTTTCCTTCCCCATTGTAGTGTATATTCATGTGAAACAGCTTCTCGAGCAAGAAAAACTGTAGGGCGGGACTTAAACGGTAACACTTTACAATAAGGTTCATTAGTTAAACGTTAATGTATTAACTAACCATGAACTAATACATTTGTTACTGTATTTGTTAATCTTTGTTAATGTTGGTTAATAAAAAACACATTGTTTGTTCATGTTACCTCACAGTGTATTAACTAATGTTAAAGGGTTAGTTCACCCAAAAATGAAAATAATGTCATTAATTACTCACCCTCATGCCGTTCCACACCCGTAAGACCTTCGTTCATCTTCGGAACATAAATTAAGGTATTTTTGATTAAATCCGATGGCACAGTGAAGCCTGCATAGCCAGCAATGACATTTCCTCTCTCAAGATCCATTAATGTACTAAAAACATTTAAATCAGTTCATGTGAATACAGTGGTTCAATATTAATATTATAAAGCGATGAGAATATTTTTGGTGCGCCAAAAAAAAACAAAATAATGACTTATTTAGGGATAGCTGATTTCAAAACACTGCTTCATTAAGCTTCATGAATCGTTTGTGTCGAAACATGATTCGGATCGCGTGTCAAACCGCCAAACGGCTGAAATCACGTGACTTTGGCGCTCCAACCGCTGATTCGACACAAAAGATTCATTATGCTCCGAAGCTTCCTGAAGCAGTGTTTTGAAATCGGCTATCCCTAAATAAGTCGTTATTTTGTTTTTTTCGCGCATCAAAATATTCTCGTCGCTTTATAATATTAATATTGAACCACTGTACTCACATGAACCAATTTAAATATGTTTTTAGTACATTAATGGATCTTGAGAGAGGAAATGTCATTGCTGGAGGCCTCACTGAGCCATCCGATTTCAACAAAAATGACTTAATTTATGTTCCGAAGATGAACGAAGGTCTTACGGGTGTGGAACGGCATGAGGGTGAGTAATAAGTCAAGTCACCTTTATTTATATAGTGCTTTTTACAATGCAAATTGTGTCAAAGCAGCTTTAAATTGATAACTGGTATATAATTTTGCCTGCACAGCAGCTCTAAAAGAATAGTGTCAATGCAGGCAGATCAAAGCACTGTTGAATATCAAATGTCAAGTTAAATGTCAAGTGTCCCCAACTAAGCAAGCCAAAGGCGACGTCTAATAAATGACATTATTTTCGTATAATGCAATGTAAGTTGCTTTGGATAAAAGCATCTGCCAAATGCATAAATGTAATGTAATGTAAATAAGTGGGTAACAAGCTCCACTTTAATTTACAGCCCGTGAAATCATACTTACCCTGTAACTACATGAAACAAATGCATATTTCCCCATGTATTAAAAAAGATTGCAATAGTTCTTTCTACTTGCCTTGAAGCAACTTAATCAGTGCACTTTCTCGCTAAATTGCTCCCAAATGCAAGATTGTTGTCTATCATAATAGTATAAGTACCCCTTAGTTCTAAAATACTTACAGTATAAATAATTAGTTATTTTCCTGGCTGTTACCCCTTTATTCCCAATACTTTACATATTGTTCCCCTATACTTACACGTACTTACTGTATAGTTACACTATAATTATCGAAAGTTACGCTGTAAATTCTTTGTAATTACGCAGTACTTTCCGGGCTGTAATCTAAGCTCAGCATCATAACCTGTGTGAGAGTTTACCTGTGCGCGCTCGTGCAGCTCTGCCGCGCGCTGCTCCTCTCCATCCTCTTCCCCCAGCGGCTGCTGGGCAGATCTCTCTGCGGGAGAGGAAGGACATGCCGCAGGTACAGACCTGTCAGTTGGTCACGGTCCTCATGATTACCCACTGCTATCTTCCTCTAAAACACAACACAGGCGTGATTCGTTTGCTGCTGTTCAGTGAATGTTCATTTATTCGTACTACAGATTTTAGGTATATTTAATATCTGATAAATGTATACTATACAGAAAAGCCTGAACTGACCAAAAATAACCAAACTATTAATACTATTTTAGTATAAGGAACATGCACGTTATGCGATGTAGCTTACAGTAACCCGACTGGTTTCATGTTGCTCCGAATCTCACCTCATGTAACATGAGCTGAATGAACTCTTGAGAAAGGAGCTCTGGGTGAAGCAGAAGGTCGACTTTGGAAACATCTCCAGCATTTGATGTGAGGTTTTTCGTTCTGTCTCCCCTGTGCGACGCCATATTTCTCAGTCCATTTCCTGGGATCGCAGGAAAAAGCGCTCTTATTCTTCGCTTATGTTAGAGACGTTTAACATCACATGGCCATTACTGCCACCTACAGTATAATATGTGCTATGGCAGAAAGAAACATAAACATTCACTTCATTTTTAAACAGAATTGACAGACTTTGACTTACCTGACGATTGTGACGAAGTTATATCATATTTATTTTACACATAGATTTACTACTGTGAAAGAAATTAAATCAATATTACTGACTGGCCAGACAATTAAAAGGTTAGTTCACCCAAAAATTAAATTTCTATCATTAATTACTCACCCTCATGTCGTTCCAAACCAGTAAACGCTTCTGTGTTCTACGTCAGAACGCTGACTCATTATTGGTCAGCATCACACGCATGCGTCATGGTGCTCACATGCTCAGAGTTGGCCAATACTGAACTGGTGTTCGGACGTAAACACGGAAGCTCTGCACTGCGTCAACAGCGCAGGAGACTGACGGGAGAGAAGAAATTGTTGAATAAAGTTGTTATTTTTGTTTTGTTTTTGCACATAAAAAGTATTTTTGTCATTTCATAACATTAAGGTTGAACCACTGTAGTCACATGGACTATTTTAACAACGTCTTTAATACTTTTTAGGACCTTAAAATGTGCAATGACGTAGCTGTCTATGTGTGCATCAGAAACCCTCGGATTTCTTACAGGTTTCGGACGACATAAGGGTGAGTACTTAATGACAGAAATTTCTTTTTTAGATTGAACTAAGCCTTTAACAGGTCAATATTTGGCCATTTACAAATTATTAGCACTGGCTGGTAACCATGTCCACTTGTTAGAATAAACATTTTATTCATTGTGTGAAATAAGAGTTTGTTTCACTTCATTAATCGTGTGAAAATCTCATTTGCTACCAGCCAGGTATTTGTTATTACATCGTATCAGCCATTCGCAACTCTGCACTTTTGACATTGACATCAGCCTTGGGCACCGGAAGACGCATATCAGTCAACACCTTTTTCTTTTTTAATATTGACAGATTTGAGTATTGGCTTTTATATAGGGATATTTACCAAATGGCTGATAAAGAAACCCAATTGAAATGAACAATCTACAATTCTTGCTTAACTGACAATGCCACATTTTAAAAAAATAATGCAGTCCAAATAACAAATTTCAGGAATGCTGAAAATATTACATGAGAGTGTCTATGATGGTAGTTTAATGCAATTTGCATAAGCAAAATTCTTCAGTCAAACTTGATATAGGCAAACTGCAAAAGCAAAATTCTTCAGTCAGACTGGTAAAACAACTGGTCTTAGCTTGTTTAAGTAAGTTGGATGTAGCTTTAAGCTGGTCTCCCAGCCAGGCCATCTAAAAAACTGACCAAAACCCCTTTAAAGCAAGCCTTCTAAACCAGCTATGACCAGGCTGGAAGACCAGCCAAGACCAGCCAGTCAGCTTAGTCTGGTTTTAGTTGTTTTGTTTTGTTTCAGCAGGGATGAAGTTCAACTCCCACCAGTCCTGCAGTATCACTTTGGGCACTAAAAATGTGAATTTAAATAATAAACAAAAACAAACCCCCCTCCCCTAATCATGAATAAATTCTATCAAACATTGTTCAGTAAATCACCAGTTTAGTTACTTTATTTGACAGCTTCCATGTTTTACAAAATTGCAGAACATGTGAAATCTTTCCAAGTGAAATCAAAGAAATTCAGTTCAGGACCCAGTTCAGGAATATATGAATATTGCTTTGATGAATTTGAATGTTTTTTCCTTCATCACTGCAGACTATAACAGGAGGAGGTATTTGTCAAGAATTCAATTCATAAGCGTTCTCATCTCCATGGGATTTCAAGAACAGATTCCCTTGAAACCATGACTTAAAAGGTGCAATATGTAATAATTTTGTCCGCTAGAGGTCGCTAGAAGCCTATTCAAAACAAAGGCGTAGCTTGATGACGCCGAGTTTGAGAGCGGAATCTTGGGACTTGTGGTCTTCACCTCAACGACCGATGTAAAGGAATAGGGATTGGACTCTGGAAGAAATCATGTTCATGGATGTGATTATTAATGTTACTGTAGTATGAAGCAGAGCAGGACCGAGTGTTGTGGGAGCTGAACGAGGCGCTGGAGCGATTGCGCAACACACGCCTCATGAGCGGTAGAACTTTTATTATGAAACAGTCGTCGCCGCCGCTTCCGCTTTTCCGGTCATGTGTATGAGGTAACACAGCTCTGTTTATCTATTAAAACATGTAAATATTAAAGCGTCTTTGGTGTTTCCATGGTTTCTACAAAATAAAACCGGACACCGAGGGTAACGCGGGTATGACGCAATTGACAGGCGACTCTTCACACGTCCCGGAGCCTTGGTTAAAATTGCAATTTTCTCACGATTTAAAAATAGTTTGGGATGCTGTAAGTACTAAAGTGAACAAAATATATAACACTGGCCTAGTGGTTTTTGGATATTTTACTGCAAAAGTATTACATATTGCACCTTTAAGTGTGTCATATCTAAACAGCATCTTTCATTCTTGGCTCGTCAATAATAAACATACTTTGGCGCAAATCCTAGACTGAAGACTGGGTCTCACTGCTGCACACATAGATGTTGCTGGGTCTTATACGCCTGCGACTTCTCCCGGGAATCTTGGGACACAAATGACACGTCTTGGGCATAAACTCCAGACAGGCCTCACGAAACTTTCGGATTCTCCAGCAATATATCACAGGGTTGAAAACCGCTTTTAGGTAACTCAACCACAGCGCCCCGATGCTGACCGGGTAAAACGCTGGGCTGAGGTAGAAGCGTCTACTGAACACCGCCAGCAGGCTCACCACTGTATGTGGCAACCAACACACAGAGAAGCCAATGAAAAGGATGAGGATGGTGGTGAAGGCCCTGGTTTTGAAACTCATGTCCACATTGACTTGGGGTCGCTGTAGACCGGTTAAACCCAACTTGCTGACATGGTTGATGGCGACGCTGCCTTCGCTGGTGTGATTGTGGATGCGCAGCGCGTTGCGTCGCACCGTGTTGAGAATACACAGGTAGGAATACAACATCACACCAAACGGCACAAAAAACACCGCAACTGCAAGCAGAACTGTGTAACCCCGGTCCGCCAGTGATTCGCTGTATCCCAGAATGCATTGTGGCACTTGCGCACCAATCCCAGCCGTCCTCCAGCCGACCACGGACGGTAGGGACACGCAGAGCGACAGAGCCCATGACGCAGCAATGAGAATTTTTGCCCGATGTGGGGTCAGCTTGTCCTGCCGCTGAACTATAATGAGGAAGCGATCGACGCTGATGATCAGAAGGATGGACACACCTTCCAGAACAAACAGCCAGTACAACATGACGGACACACGGCAGAATCCGACCCCGAAGCTCCAGTCCGTAGTTGCGAGAGTGACGGCAGTGAATGGCATGCATAGCAATGACAGCATGATGTCAGAGAAGGCCAGTGTGGCCAGGAGTAGATTAATCGCTGAACGCATGGCTGGTTTCTGATACACTATCAGACACACAATGGCATTGCCGAGGAAACCAATGGTGATCATGAAGATCATGATGGCAGCCAGTGCCACCCTGAGAGTGGTGGGCATGAGGGCAGTATCAGACTCTTGCATCTCAGTTTCCATTGGTTCAAGAAGGCCACAACCCTCCAATGAGCTGCCATTACAGGAAAACATGGCAGCTGTTACCAGGAAAGTCAATGTGAGCTCCCATTAAGAAAAAATACTCTCCACAATGAAGACGTTGTAAAACATTACCTGCAACAGAAAAGACCAAAAGTGTGAGGTATATTAATAATAATGCATATCTAAACTTACACTACCGTTAAAAAGTTTGGGGTCAGTTTGTTTTTTTGTTTGTTTGTTTGGTTGGTTTTTTAAAAATAAATGAATTAGTACTGTAAAATTCTTGTTGTGAATTGGCCTTAAAAGTATTAATTTTAGATTAATCGCATCTAACATAAAAGTTGTAAAAAAACATAAATAAATATATATATATATATATATATATATATATATATATATATATATATATATATATATATATATATATATATATATATACATATACAACAGTTCGTTCTGGTTCTCGAATCTGATTGGCTGATAGGTCTTTCCAGCCTTGTGATATTCTACCAGTATCGCCACAGGAACCGTTTCACCGTTTGAATCACTCAGATGTCAGCATTCTCACAGCGAGTGTCATGGCAGACAAGCAAACCCACCATATTTTTATAGATACTACTGTTATTTTGTAACGGAATGTTGTTTTAAGAGTTTTTTTTTTTAGGCGAGAATGTAGTTGAATTTGCCACTGGCTCTTGTGTAAATTTGTTTTTCGGTATATCAAATGAACAATCTTTAGTCTTATTAATCTATTACTTGTTCCAGAGCTAATAGATTTGGCTTAAGGGCTATATTAAGTTTCATAACTTTATATTTACATTGATATTAAATCCTGTACTAACTAGAGCACTGCTTTTGAATGTTTGACTGAACTGTTTGCTTGTGTTTATGTCCTATTTGACTTCTTATACTGTCTTATAATAGCTATTTTTGTTCATTTACATATTATTTTTTTAATAAATAATATTTACATAAATAACATGCCATATTTTTTGGTATTGAGAGAGTCTGTGTTTCAACTTAAGTGAAAGTTTCATTAATACGCCATTAGATGGCGTATTAGATGGTCTTTATGAGTGAGTCAGTCAGTCAGTCACAAAGACTTTTAATTTGAAATAGACTGAAACAAGGAAACAAGGACATTGTTTTTATTTTAAACAATATCTTATGAGACGCAACTGACAAATGCATTGACTATCACTGTCATGGGAAATCCTCTTAACTGTTAAAAAGACAAAGACAAAGATATCACTTTCCTCAGTGGACATTCAAACTGATTTTGTGATTATGAATATAAGACTGACCAGAAGAATATCAGCTAGATGCAGGTAATGCACTCACTTAGTCGATATCTCTCTCTCTTATAATACTCTAGTTCTTCATTACTAGTTCTAAAATTACATTTTATCTCAACTGTTAAACTGTCAACTTGAGATTTGAATCTGTGGCAGAGGGAAGTATTTCCTCACAAAAGAGGGTTTTTAAAGACACTTTGTTGTTGTTTCTTATTCATTTACACACTTGTGCTGTCAATATGTTGTATAAACGCAATATCACTGGTAGCCGTGCGATATGGCTGTATATTAGCACAGCTGTGATTACCTACGTATACAGCCATACCACACGGCTACTCATGTGATTGTATATATACACACACATATACAGGTGCTGGTCATATAATTAGAATATCATCAAAAAGTTGATTTATTTCACTAATTCCATTCAAAAAGTGAAACTTGTATATTATATTTATTCATTACACACAGACTGATATATTTCAAATGTTTATTTCTTTTAATTTTGATGATTATAACTGACAACTAAGGAAAATCCCAAATTCAGTATCTCAGAAAATTTGAATATAAGACCAATACAAAGAAAGTATTGTTAGAAATCTTGGCCAACTGAAAAGTATGAACATGAAAAGTATGAGCATGTACAGCACTCAATACTTAGTTGGGGCTTCTTTTGCCTGTATTACTGCAGCAATGCAGCGTTGCATGGAGTCGATCAGTCTGTGGCACTGCTCAGGTGTTATGAGAGCCCAGGTTGCTCTGATAGTGGCCTTCAGCTCTTCTGCATTGTTGGGTCCGGCATATCGCATCTTCTTCTTCACAATACCCCATAGATTTTTTTTGGGGTTAAGGTCAGGCGAGTTTGCTGGCCAATTAAAGGGTTACTTCAGGATTTAGCATTAAGCTTTGTATTAGTAGAATACCACTAGTATTTTCGAATTACCGTGCTTTCCCCCTTCATATCAGCCCGAGATGAGAGATTAATGCATTTTTATTCTGTAAAAATCGTCATTTTGCGTCATGAGAGACTTTTTTGGCCAGAGGCTTAAAACTACAGCCAGTAATAGCAGGTAGTTCCGCCTTTTTTCACCACGCCCATACATATGCGCGTTTAAGGTTACTCAAACATAGATCATAGATCAGGCCAGGCTGTTCGTCCTCTGGGAAAGTGAATATAGATGGTATCGCGGTGTCCTTCAGAATGGTTCTCTTCATTGCAAAGATATTTGGTTCGTAGTCCTCGTGCTTGAAATGGAGACTACATATTCTTCGTTTTTTTTAGGTTTTCTATAACGGTGTCATCTCCAAACTTCGGGTGTTTGATGGCCCGCAGCCACTGTTTACATCGCTCCAAATCTTTAACTTAATCGGAAAATGATGGAAACTTACTTGTCCTTTCCTGGTTTTGGGTGTACATCCAGGTACAAAGCAGTTTAGCACCATTTCGCTGTAAATGTATGAACTACTCACGATTTATTTGTTTGAATTTTCCTGAATGCCGCCTGTAACCGATAGGCGTGGTTTGGGCGTGGCCTCGCAAGGGCAGCAAAACAAGTGCATTCTGGGAGTTGTTGTCTTTCATCCACATTAGTCAAAAATACATTTTCTGCCTTTTCTCAGTCTAGAAAGCTCCAAATTCAAAAATAATTTCACATTTCTACTACATAAATGACCAATTTGAAATACACATTCATCTTTCCAGGGGTGAAGTACCCCTTTAAGAACAGGGATACCATGGTCCTTAAACCAGGTACTGGCAGCTTTGGCACTGTGTGCAGGTGCCAAGTCCTGTTGGAAAATGAAATCTGCATCTCCATAAAGTTGGTCAGCAGCAGGAAGCATGAAGTGCTCTAAAACTTCCTGGTGTACGGCTGTGTTGACCTTGGACCTCAGAAAACACAGTGGACCAACACCAGCAGATGACATGGCACCCCAAACCATCACTGACTGTGGAAACTTTACACTGGACCTCAAGCAACGTGGATTGTGTGCCTCTCCTCTCTTCCTCCAGACTCTGGGACCCTGATTTCCAAAGGAAATGCAAAATTGACTTTCATCAGAGAACATAACTTTGGACCACTCAGCAGCAGTCCAGTCCTTTTTGTCTTTAACCCCGGCGAGACGCTTCTGACGCTGTCTGTTGTTCAAGAGTGGCTTGACACAAGGAATGCGACAGCTGAAACCCATGTCTTGCATACGTTTGTCAGTTGTGGTTCTTGAAGCACTGACTCCAGCTGCAGCCGACTCTTTGTGAATCTCCCCCACATTTTTGAATGGGTTTTGTTTCACAATCCTCTTCAGGGTGTAGTTGTCCCTATTGCTTGTACATTTTTTTCTACCACATCTTTTCCTTCCCTCTTGCCCTCCTTGTGCAAGGTGTCAATGGTCGTCTTTTGGACAACTGTCAAGTCAGCAGTCTTCCCCATGATTGTGTAGCCTACAGAACTAGACTGAGAGACCATTTAAAGGCCTTTGCAGGTGTTTTGAGTTAATTAGCTGATTAGAGTGTGGCACCAGGTGTCTTAAATATTGAACCTTTTCACAATATTCTAATTTTCTAAGATACTGAATTTCGAAGTTTCCTTAGTTGTCAGTTATAATCAACAAAATTAAAAGAAATAAACATTTGAAATATATCAGTCAGTCTGTGTGTAATATATGAATATAATATACAAGTTTCACTTGAATTAGTTAACTTTTTGATGATATTCTAATTATATGACCAGCACCTGTATACACACGCTTTATATATGTACAAACTTTAATGCGACTAATCGATTTGACAGCAGTAAAATTAATACTTTTAAGACCCATTCACACCAAGAATGATAATTATAAATATAACTATATAATATAACATATAATATAACAATGCTGTAACGTGGTTGTGTGGAGATAACAAATGATGAAGAAGATAAAGCGTAACAGTCTTTTATAATCCAAAGAGTAATCCAAAAATGGTAGCAACACAACTCACATTGAGACATACATCTTATGCCAACATGTACAAGACCTGACACTGAACAGAGTAAAGAAAGGAACTTAAATACACAGATAATTAACTCAAATGACAAACAGCTGTGATGATTGGGATTAGTGTCCATGGTGACCGATTGTGGTGGGAAAGTAGAAAAAAGGAAACATGTGACTAAAGAAAACAAACTGAAAGTCCTTGATAACTAAGGCAAACTTGAACATGTCAAATGCACAGTAAAATTCAGTTTTTCAGAGTTCTTTAAGTCTTTGGATTCTATTTGGCTCTCAATGTTTTTATCGTTCCTCAGCTGGAAAAACAGTGATTCCAATAATACAGTTCCTCTGTTTTGTTATTGTTATAGCTCTGGTGTGGACTATTCTTACAGAATTAGAACAATTATTAAAACTTTATAGTTAATGTTATAGTTATCATCCTTTGTGTGAACGGCCCTTTGTTCAGCAAGGACACATTAAATTAATCAAAAGTGAGAGTAAAGACATTTATAATGTTACAAAAGATTTCTACTTCAAATAAAAGCTGTTCTTTTGAACTTTCTACCCCTCAAAAAATCCTGCAAAAAATGTAGAATGGTTTCCACAAAAACAAAGCTGAAAATTGAGCTTTGCTATCACAGGAAATAAATTACATATTAAAATATATTAGAAAACAGTCATTTTAAATTGTAATAAAATTTCACAACATTACTATTTTTTGACCAAATACATGCAGTCTTGTTAAGACTTCTTTCAAAAACATTTTAAAAAAATGTTACTGACCACTAACTTTTGCACAGGTCTTAGGATTTAGAAAAACTGAAAAGATGAACTTTCAATATGGACTAAAGATGTTTCAAAATTGATAACTGCATAATCAATAAAACACATTTACCCACGTATAGGCATATTCAATGGTATGCCTCAGATATAGTCAAAACAATTTTGTAATAATTACTTTTTTTGCATGAACATCTGTAGAGCGATCTGTGTGCAGCACAATATGAGCAATATTGTGAGCATATACAGACCACAATCATCATGTTTACAGATGAAAGAGGGAATGATGCTCACTCAGAGGATGGTGCTGTTGCCATGGTTACTCTGGGTTGTTCTTTGTGAAGGATAGTGCAGATATAAAGGGGGATGTAAATTCCAAGTATTCATCATACATCGCATGTCATCCTCTGACACCTCCATTGTCTTAGAAAAGACCAGAATACCTGTAAAACACATTAGGGTTGTCACGATACCATAAAAATGTCTTACGATACTATACCAGCTGAAGTATCACGATACCAAGTAGTATCGCGATACCATGCAGTATACAAAATGAACCAAACTTTCATAAAAACATGAAAACAGACCAGATTTTTCTCTGAATACTTCATTAATGAGAATGAATAACAGGCTTTTATTACCAATCAAATGAATCATTGTAAATAAAATTCATCTTAGCACTGCACAGAAGCTGTATGAACTGACATTATGATGTAGCATTTATGCATTTACACTTCAATTACAATTGCATAAATAATGTTATGATATTAATGTTTCAAATATAAAAATCTGAATATAGAAATAAAAATGATAGACCTACTTTTAGATGGTAAAAAATGATAGAATAGGCCTACTTTTAGATGGGAGACTAAAGTCGCCAGTAGGTGGCAGCAAGTGTTAATGATTAAGTCAATGAATCATTCAACCGATTCGTTCAAAACGGCTGATTCATTCAAGAACGAAGCAAATGACTGTCTTAATGAATGGATTAGTGAGTCAGTGACTCGCCCAATTTGTTCAATAACAGATTCATTTAGAAACGAAACAAAAACAGCGCTGTTGCTCGTGTCACGAACTATCAGGAGCATTTTTGCCAGCCTATCTTGAAATATCTAACCCTGACTGGAGAGCAGTATGTATATTAAAACATATAATACATTTATAATTATAAAATCACGATTGATATGACTGATAAGAACCGAGTGCAAACCCGCTATAACTTATTGATGAATGGAATTGCATTTGTCTGAATCGTGTTCGCAAAGATGTTTCTAGAAACAAACTATTTAATCTTTTCCAGAAGTGGTCAAATGAGCATTGGAAAAACTGAATAAAACTGAAAAAAGAATTCAGTCTTATATAAAGATTTTATGATGTTAATTAAGTGAATTTCAGACCCTTTCTCCAGATAAAATGCACTGCGAACAACAACGTACAAGCGCAACTTTATCTCATTGCAAAATTAACTGAAGCATCAGGAAACAATAAGGCGCTAATATTATAGAGCATTTACTACACAGGGCACAGCAGACAGTCAACGGCAGTCTCTTGTAATGTTTTTGCAGGCATGCATGTTCAATTGAAGTGTACCTGCCACACATACAACATTCCTTACGGTACTGACGATACTACCGTTTAAAAAATACAATGGCATCGCCAGTATTTTGAAGCTTTAGTATCGCGATACTACCGTAGTACCGGTACACCGTGCAACCCTAAAACACATAGTTACACACGGTTCATGAAATATATTTTCTACTCTATGTTCTATTTATCAAATTGAGAGGGACTTAAAGGTGCCCTAGAATTAAATATTGAATTTACCTTGGCATAGTTAAATAACAAGAGTTCAGTACATGGAAATGACATAGAGTGAGTCTCAAACTCCATTGTTTCCTCCTTCTCATATAAATCTCATTTGTTTAAAAGACCTCAGAAAAACAGGCGAATCTCAACATAACACCAACTGTTACGTAACAGACAGGATCATTAATATGTATGCCTCCAATTTTTGCATATGCCAGCTCATGTTCAAGGCATTAGACAAGGGCAGGCAGTATTAACATCTCTATGTGCACAGCTGAATCATCAGTAAAGCAAAGACAATAGCGAAAAATGGCAGATGGAGCAATAATAACTGACATGATCCATGATATCATGATATTTTTAGTGATATTTGTTAATTGTCTTTCTAAATGTTTCGTTAGCATGTTGCTAATGTACTGTTAAATGTGGTTAAAGTTACCATCGTTTATTACTGTATTCACAGAGACAAGACTGTCGTTATTTTCATTTTTTTAAACACTTGCAGTCTGTATAATTCATAAACACAACTTCATTCTTTATAAATCTCTCCAACAGTGTGCAATGTTAGCTTTAGCCACTAAGCACAGCCTCAAACTCATTCAGAATCAAATGTAAACATCCAAATAAATACCATACTTATGCGATTAGACATGCTGCATGACGAACACTTTGTAAAGATCCATTTTGAGGGTTATATTAGCTGTGTGAAGGAAGTCACGAGCTCGGGGGGCGGGGAGCACGAGAATTTAAAGGGGCCGCAGCATGAATCGGCGCATATTTAATGATGCTCCAAAATAGGCAGTTAAAAAAATTAATAAAAAAAAAAATTCACAGACACATTCATATTTTACATCTTTTAAAAAGACGTTCTACGGCACCTTTAAAATATATTTTATTTTTCTCATTCGGGTCTATAAATGTTGGTGATAATCTATTTAAAAACTCCCATGTAATTCACAGTTTATAGAGTCAATACAATACAATCCCTTGGGGATTATCAGCAAACATTGTTAAATATTTTTGGGTATACAGTGTGGATACAAACACAGATAATGGGTGAGATATGGTGGACAGAAGCATACGAATTAAGTAATATAAATATGCAGAATGATATATAGAAGGAAATACACCATATGTAAAAATATAAATATATAATAATGTAAAAGTGGAATAACAATGGATCCAGAATAAATATACTATGACATATGCGTAAAATTAATCAAGTTCTGTACTATGAGTATGGCACATGTTGCTGACAATAAAAATACCTGTCGTTTCAACCTGGTAAGATGTTTAGCAGCAAAGAGGAAACTGATCTGGATCCATCAGTCTCAAGTCTTGGTCATGCTGCTTCTCAGACCTAAACCCAGGTGTCCATAGCAGTTGTCACCCATTAACTAGACATTAAATTACCAATATTGCTTTTCTGACCAATGCTGATAATTAATAATTGTATGCTATCTTAAAGTGTCCAAGTGCCGATATATAGAACATTTTTTTTTTATTGTCTTATTTCTGTTTTTCTTTACACATTCATATATAGTAATAATTATCATATTAACAATATAATAATATAATTATTCGTCTAACTGCTTAGTTGCAAAGATGGTGGATGGCCCTAAAATTGTTGTTTATATTCATTGCACACAATTACTATTCAATCTTGGCACAATATATATTGTTATATTCTATACAGTCTGTAGGCTATAACATTGTTATAACACATTTCATTTAAGCACGAATGCTTATGCATACAAAAATGAACCAAGCTGTTTCCTATTCAACACACAACAGCGTTAATGTTGATTTTGGGTGCTATTTTTAAAGACCCACCAAATGGAATTCATCGGTGCAGATGTACTAAATATCAGTCAAAAAAAAAAAAAAAAAAAAAAAATACAGGTCGTCTTAAATTGGAGTAAAAAGAATGCAAACAATTGCATTGTTTTCAGAAAGACATTCGTGGGTTTTTCAAAATTCTTTATGAAGCAGAACACTGAAATGGATCTGTGCTTAGCCATGGAAGCTGACTGAGGCACCTTAATGATTATTTACAAATCCACAAAACATTTATAACTAAATGTTTTCTAACTGCAGTTTATAAATCACACGATAGGAAACAAAGCATATTAGAATTTAGATATGATGAAAATGTCTAAGCTTGATATCATGCACGACAACTGGTATCACTATCGCACCCTTGTGATTTATGCATTGATCACACGATACATGTCACGGATGCAACGTTTCAGCTCTCACGTGCGCTGGCGCGCTTAGCAGATGTGATGTGATTTACACAGTGAGATTGTGTGGCGATTTTACCTCTTTATCAACTGAAGTCCGTGTGTTTGTTGGGCGGAGAGCCGTGACAATCCAAAACAGTTGAAGGACAAGGTGTTGTAGAGGCTGCCCGTTGTAGTTTGATTTCAGTCAGAGGATTGCCATTGTTTCCACTGATGCGATTTCTTGCTGCATGAAACACATCCGCCGGGGTGTGGAGCTCTGGAGGTGTGACAACGGCGATCAATCACAGGCAGCTGTAGTATGAGCTTCATCCTCGAGGATTTCAGAGGTACACGGATGACAAACTGCATCAGGAGGTCATTGACGTAGTAGGCTACTCTCATAAAAATAAAGCTCAGCTCAGCCAAAGACCCGCGGCCTCTTGTTATCAAGAATGTTTTGGCTGCGTATAGGGCTTTTGAGTTTGTCTTAAGCTACTGTATGATACATTGGAGATTAATAACGTTTTTGATGTTACATTGCAGGTTGCAGGTGGATTTCTGTGTCCTTTAAAGTATGAGCTGCACAAACGTTCTCTTGTGGCATCAACCTGATTCTATTGGGAACGTTTATTTTTAAGAGTGTAAAATAGCGACATGAGATCAAAGCTGGACTGCAAGCTTTTGTTGTAGACAGCAGGCAACATGTCCTTGAAATTTGTTCATTCATCATGCTTATTTTTTGTTCATCTGTAGCTATTTTCCTTTCACACCCACACACTCACACTTATAATTAGCTAAATGGGGACATACCATACTTTTATTGCATTTATATTTAGCTAAATAAGTAGCATATATAAAATAAATATAAATAATAGGCTACATTTATAGTTAAAGGTGCAATATGTAAGAATTTTTGCAGTAAAATATCCAAAAAACACTAGTTCAGTGTTATATATTTTGTTCACTTGAGTACTTACAATATCCCAAATGTTTAAAACTATTTGTAAATCGTGAGAAAATTGCAATTTTAACCAAGGCTCCGGGACGTGTGAGGAGTCGCCTGTAAATTGCGTCATACCCGCGTCAACCCTCGGTTTCCGGTTTTATTTTGTAGAAATCATGGAAACACCAAAGACGCTGTAATATATTACATGTTTTAATAGACAAGGGAACAACTGTTTTGATATATTTATAGACAAAAGAACGAATTATTTTTATATAGATCAACACGTTTAGTCTTATTGTTCAAATCTTAATTTTCTTGATTTTTTGCGATTACCATGCTTTACCATGCCTCAGAGAAAAACACTACTTTGTGAAGTAGCTAACATACTGTAGCATAATCAGATGCAGCTTTATTTTTAGTAACAGTAATACAGAATTTTCTCTATACAATACATTTTAAAATTAATCGCATGCCATTTATCAACACAAGCCATCCAATATTTAATTTGATATTCTAAAATCCATCTATCTTACTGCAGTGTTTAACAGCAGCCCCCGAGCAAATGCACAGAGTAACGTTATATCATTTTCAACACACTCAAATGTATCTAATATGATAAACAGAGCTGTGTTACCTCACACTCATGACCGGGAAAAGCAGAAGCAGCGCTGGCGACTGTTTCATAATAAAAGTTCTGCTGCTCGTGAGGCGTGTGTCGCACAATCGCTCCAGCGGCCTCGTTCAGCTCCCACAACATTCGGTCCTGCTCTGCTTCATTCTACATTAAAGTTAATAATCGCATCCATGAACATGATTTCTTCCTGAGTCCTATCCCTATTCTTTTGCACCATCCATTGAGATGGAAACCACATGTCCCAAGATTCCACGCTCAAACTTGCCGTCATCAAGCTACGCCTTTGTTTTGAATAGGCCTCTAGCGACCTCTAGTGGACAGAACATTTTACATAGTGCACCTTTAATACAAACTTCACACACTAACATTCAAAAGTTTGGAGCCAAAAAAAGTTAAAATACTTTTATTCTGCATGGACGCAATCAAAAGAGACATTTAAGGCATTTATAATGTTACTAAAGATTTCTATTTCAAACAACCTGGTTACATACACACAAACAATCACACTTTAAGCATTTTAAGCTATAGTGACACAATAATTTCACAATGATATTAATTCTAAGATAAGGAACTTTTTCTATATCCTTCTAGCACACATGTTGACATTATTTTTGCAGAAAAACAAACTGGTTGATTCATGAGAATTTCAAATGAGGAGGAGCACAAATGCTCTAATAAATCATTGTTGCCTTACATTTTGTTTTCTATATTTCATATTTAGACTTATATTTCAATATATTTAGAAGACATTTTCAAAAATTATCAAACCTGTACACATGCACATATGCAGAGTATGATCATTTTTATGAAAAGGTAGTGAAATGTAGATGCCAGTGAGACAAATCAAAATGTTTTATCATGCTGAATGTCTTGGATGATGCAGGAGTGAAAGTGACATTGCTGTTGGCCTCTGAGATCTCAAGATGATTGTGTTGTGCCTGTCACCACGGTAACTTCTCCATCTCTGGCCTGTCAATAACAGAACACTCTGTACTCAATAGACCGTCTCTCTCTCACATTCACAACAAGACCCACATGAGAATGACTCAGAAGCTCTCAAAAAACTCAAATACCTGTAGCCGAATGAAATTGCTCCTAGGAAATCATTCTCATTTATATAAAGTACTACTCAAAAATAAACTGAGATAAACATAACCTTCATCCTTGCTCTTAGCTGCTGTTGCCTGTGTTCGAAACAGTTTAGTCACACTGTGTTAAAATATTCCTTTGCATAACTGTATAACTGTCTTAGTAAAATGCTGCTACAACAATGCCTGTGAAATGAAATAGATTATTAGGGAATAATATATCAATCACTTTCACTAATTGATTGTAATAAATGATGATGTGTTATGTACTATCAATACTATCAAGTTAAATTAGTCTAGGCCTAAACAGATGAGCTGGAATATGCTCTCCGAATCATAATATATGCAGTTCTTTGTCAGAACAGAAGATGGCAACATTGTCCAGCTGATAACTGTACAGTTTAAAAGCATCTCCATCTGTATGGTGAACAATGCATTACATTACACACAGATTACAAGCAAAGCATTATAATCTTTACCTAATTATCAGCATACCTTAAATAGGTATACAGATCCCTATAAAGAAAGAATCTTGTCTAATATTAATAATAACCTAGCTAATAGCCTATTGAAAACTGAAAAGAAATAATCTAAATACACCGATGTATCGGCCAATAATCTGTGGCCGCAGTTTTTCCCTACACCAAACTCTTTTTTTTTTAGTGCACCTCAGTCTCAGCTTTCAAATTCTGTCAATTTTATCACAAAATTCACTAAAATTATCTCTTTACAAATTGTCATGAGACGTGACAGATAGCTCCTCAGTTCAACGGCAGTGCAAAGTTATAGCAAAAAAAAACATGCATGAACATCAGGAGGTATGTTGAAAGATACACCAATCAGCCATTAGGGACAGTAGGTGGTACGTGTTAAAGTAACATACATCTACATGGATGGCAGGACCCCAGGTTTCCCAGCAGAACATTGCCCAAAGACATCACACTGCCTCTGCCGGCTTTCCATCTTCCCATAATGCATCCTGGTGCCATGTGTTCCCCAGGTAAGCGACACACATGGTTCCATTGGTCCATTGATGGTTACTTCACTCCGTGGTCCAGTTCTGAGGCTCTTTCGGCAGTGGACAGGGGTCAGCATGGGCACCCTGACTGGTCTGTGGCTATGCAGCTCCATATGCAACAAACTGTAATGCACTGTGTATTCTGACACTTTTCTATCAGAACCAGCATTAACTTCTTGAGCAATTTGAGCAACAGTAGCTCATCTGTTGGATCGGACTACACCAGACAGCCTTCGCTCCCCACCTGCATCAATGAACCTTGGCCGCCCATGACCCTGTCGCTGGTTCACCACTGTTCCTTCCTTGGACCACTTTTGATAGATACTGACCACTGCAGACCAGGAACACCCCACAACAGCTGCAGTTTTGGAGATGCTCTGACCCAGTCGTCTAGCCATCACAATTTGGCCCTTGTCAAACTTGCTCAAATCCTCACGCTTGCCCATTTTTCCTGCTTCTAACACATCAACTTTGAGGACTTGCTGCCTAATATATCCCATCCATTAACAGGTGCCGTGATTAAGAGATAATCAGTGTTATTCACTTCACCTGTCAGTGCTCATAATGTTGTACCTGATCAGTGTATATTACAACTTACCAAAATGAATCATGGTTCAAGTTATTGCTTAATCAGAAGAAGTCAATAAATAAGCTTGTGAAAAATGTGCATTTTAACTTAACACTGCTTTTATTTCAGGAAAGTTTCTTAGTTCTTTGGTTAGCTATAAAAAAAAAATAAAAATAAAAAACACCATGAGCTTATTTACTGTTAATATGTATGCTAATAAGTTTGTCATTAAGACAGTGTTGCATACAAACATTTCAGAAAGGTTTGGAATGACATGAAGGTGAGTAAATGATTCAAATATTCATTTTGGGTGAGCTATCCTCTTGACGTAAATATAAGTGTACAGAAATACAAGTCATTTTGAATGCTGAATTCAAAAAGTGATATTTTTTTTTATATATATAGTGTGAGGTGTAATATACACACCTGTGCATGTGAGGTGACTACAAAGGCACACTTGTATAAATTGGCATCAAACCCAGTAGTCGTTACAGGGCACACACACACCTTATATCTGGTGCTGGCATATACAGGTATGCTGTTCACGCAGAGTGACACTGGCACTACGAGAGCTCATCTCCCTGTCAATTACCTCTCAGATGTTTGCTCTAATGCCATCTCAACAGAGCTGCTCTAATCCGCCAACCCGCACTCAAAAAGCGAATTTGAGGAACACAAGAATTTTCCTCCGTTTAAATGGATACAGGTGAAGAGAGGCAGACACTGAATGACAGCTTTATGAATAACCAAATGAGATGTAATTTTTAATGGCAATCAGTGAATAGGGATACAATTAATTATGATGGGCTCTTATTCAGAGTAGACTACTGAATACCGTTTTTCTCTAGTCTCTCACAAGGGTTTGTTTCTATAAAGCATTTTTTCATGAATATACACAAAATACAGAAGAAAGAGAAAGGAGTTTAGCACTTTCAATAAATGAAGAAAGATGCCAAATCACAGCGTGAGAACTGTGCTTTATTTATTTATTTAGAACCTAGACCACAAAACCAGTCACAAGTTGCACGGGTATATCTGTAGCAATAGCCAATAATACATTGTATGGGTCAAAATTATCGATTTTTCTTTTATGCCAAAAATCATTAGAATATTAAGTAAAGATCATGTTCCATGAAGATATTTTGTAAATTTCCTAATGTAAATATATCAAAAATGTATTTTTGTGAGTGGATATGCATTGCTAAGGACTTAGTTCGGACAACTTTAAAGGCGATTTTCTCAGTATTATTTATTTATTTATTTATTTTTGTACCCTCAGATTCCACATTTTCAAATAGTTGTATCAATTTTAAAAAATTGACCCTTAAGACTGGTTTTGTGGTCCAGGGTCACATTTATTTACTTATTGTCTTAAAGAAATACAAAAGTCTGAAACTTCATTGTAAATCTTGAATTTAAAGTCTACTTTTAGACATGGAAATAAACAAAAAATGTTCTTAGTAGAAGAAAAAGAAGCAATTTCTCACTTTCAATAAATGAAGAAAGATATCATAGCATGATAATTGTTTGTTTGTTTAAATTTTTACTGTCTGAAGGAAATACAATGGGGTCTAAAAGTCTGAAAACCTCACTGAAAATCAATCAATCAATCAGTCATCTATCTATCCATCTATCCATCCATTCATCCATCCATCCATCCATCCATCCATCCACCTACCTATCTATAGTCTGAAAGAAATCCAGTGGGGCCCAAAAGTCTGAAACTTCAATCACTCAAAATGTTTGATAATGTAATTTGTAATGAAGAAAGTATTAAAATCTAAAATCATTGAAATAGCTGTTTAGTCTCAGATTTTTAAGACACCACTGCACCTGTTTGTGACACCTGCCCATGCTTTTGTATTTGGATTGATAAGTTCACATTTGCAGTTGTTCTGGAAGGGAAGAAGATAGATGAGAAGCACTATGCTGCAGAGAAATAGGTTCACAAATTGAAACGGTCCAAACGAGGCTAGATATCCAGAATTTATCTAACACTAAGAGGATCCAAACTCCTACACTTACATCTGTCCCTCATCTGGCGCTCTCTTCACAGTCCTCGTCAAAAGACAAACGTCTTTCTCAGGTGTGGGTGAAAAGGAGGAGAGGTGCAGGTATTAGTCAGTCTTTTGCATCATCTAATCTGCGATCTTCATCAGCATAGCCACCGTTCCCAAACTCAGTCACTGGCTGACAGCTGCGTCTCTATGACAACTGTCCCTCTAGAGTTTGACCGCAACCCAGCCACTTAACACTTCCACCCTCAGGAGGGCCTAATGGACAGGTGCCCACTCCCTCCCCGTCTATCCAGCTCTGAGGTGCCATTACACCTCCTGCTGTTTTAACACTGTCCCTTTTCCCTGCCATCATACATCTGGCAAAGCTGTGCTTAGAGTCAATTTCACTTAGACACGCCCCCTCCTAACGAGTCCATTCATTAGAAGCCAGCGGGTAAAGGGAGAAAACGACTTGAGGCGATGAGAAATCGAAACAAATCGGCGGGCCGTATCAATTAGGGGCAATATTTCTGCTCTGTAATTGCAGATGTGATTAGAGGCAGAGTGCTGGCCGAGAAAGTGTAATTCAGCATTTAACAACCACTGAAGGGACACCTGTCTGTTGTGGCTGCGTAGGTTAATCATTCCTGCACTCTTGTAGCTTGTTTGTACGGTTAAAGGACATATTCAGACATCTTTACCCTCAGCTGGAAACTCATTAATGACTTAACCTGTAGCATAATCTCAAACAGAGGAACCATGAGTGTGTGAAAACTTGACTTTCACAGTTCAAGTCTTAAAACACCTTCAAAGGGACTTCAATTCTGTCATCATTTACTCACCCTCATGTTGACTTTCTTTCTCTTTTTGAAACATAGGGTCACTGAGAAAAAAAAAAATTATTATTACAAAACTCTAAAAAGCACACACTCGGGATTGAACGCTTCACTGTTTATGATTGGAATACATGAGATTTGAGATGTGAGAATTGTGGGGAGAAAGAAACAGTGGAGCATGTAATATATGATTGTAAAAGTTATGATGAAGAAAGAAAGGAATTAATGTCATATTTAAACAAAAAAAGGTAAGGTAAGGATACAGGATATTACAGGATACAGGATATTAATAAAATACATATACTACTGGGTTAAGTGAAAGGATTTAAATAAAGAATGCGGATGCTCTAGTCTATTCTGGATCTTAGGAGACCACATAATTAATCTAGAGGAGCTGAACACGCAGCACCAGGTGGGTCCTGGGGAGATGGAATGGGATGGAGCATCGAATAATTATATAAGTATGAATATTTGTATAGATATGTATATGTGTGAAAGAATAGAAAGAGCAAAAACAAGGAAGAAATTGATTATAAATAAACCATGACTGCATAACAGCAAAAGTAGGTGGTGATATGCACAGGATGCAACGTGCCAAAAAACAGAAGAAGAATCCCATACATTTACCTGCCCATAGACCCTCCCCTCAAAGAAATCAGGACAGAAGAAGTCGAAAGTGGACAAAAGAGATGGATTAAAGGACACCTATAATGCCCCTTTTACAAGATGTAATATAAGTCTCTGATGTCCCCAGAATGTGTCTGTGAAGTTTCAGCTCAAAATAATCCACAGTTCATTTATTATAGCTTGTCAAATTTGCCCCTATTTGGGTGTGAGCAAAAACACACCGCTTTTGTGTGTTCCTTTAAATGCAAATGAGCTGCTGCTCCCTGCCACTTTCCAAAAGAGGGCGGAGCTTTATCAGCTCACGTTTCGGTTGTGCAACAACAACAAAGCTGGAGAACCTCACGCAGCCAAAATTATTGTCAGTAACGTTGTTCAGCTTTACATTGTTCAAACCGGAGTTGATACTGGTGGAGAGACTCAGGAAGAAGTTACAACTTTTAGAATCCAACTGGATGTTTCTGAATGGTTAGTGAATAAATGTATGTAGTTGCTGTGGAGTTGATTCAACTCATCAACTAGCATGTGCTGTCATGTTAATCTTTTGTGCAAATCCAGCGTTGAATTGACCCTCGTTTGTGAAGCAGTCTGACGTAAAATGACAAATTTCTACTACAGCGATCTCTTCTCTAAAGCAGCTCAACATGGCCTCACCCCCTTTGTTGCCTGTTCTCAGGGGCGGGGTTTATGTACATTTTAGGGTATGTGAAGCTTGTTGTAGTCCCTACCAGCCATTTGTTGTAGTCCTTAAACAGGGAATTCTTTAAAGAGACAGGTGATCCATTTAATATAGCAAAATATAGGCCAATCTCAATTTTATCAGTAGTGTCTAAAATAACAGAAAAAGTAGTAACTGAGCAAATTGTAATTTTTTTTAGATACACAAAATAGCTTATTGTGCCCTATGCAATTTGGGTTTCGTTCACAGCACTCGACGGAAACTGCTGTATGTTATTTTACAAGTGCGGTTAAAACAAAAAGGCATTCGATACGTTAATCATATTTTATTATCATTAAATTATTACTTTTTTCTGTAGAAACAATGAAATGGATTGATTCTAATCTTACATGAAGGAATTAGTGCACTGCAAGTGTTTAAAAAATGAAAATAGCGACGGCTCTTGTCTCCGTGAATACAGTAAGAAACGATGGTAACTTTAACCACATTTAACAGTACATTAGCAACATGCTAACGAAACATTTAGAAAGACAATTCACAAATATCACTAAAAATATCATGATATCATGGATCATGTCAGTTATTATTGCTCCATCTGCCATTTTTCACTATTGTTCTTGCTTGCTTACCTAGTCTGATGATTCAGCTGTGCACATCCAGACGTTAATACTGCCTGCCCTTGTGTAATGCATTGAACATGGGCTGGCATATGCAAATATTGGGGGCGTACATATTAATGATCCCGACTGTTACGTAACAGTCTGTGTTATGTTGAGATTCGCCTATTCCTCTGAGGTTGTTTGAACAAATGAGATTTATATAAGAAGGAGAAAACAATGGTGTTTGAGACTCACTGTATGTCATTTCCATGTACTGAACTCTTGTTATTCAACTATGCCGAGGTAATTTCAATTTTTTAATCTAGGACACCTTTAAATTAATCTGTTTTTAACACACTTTTATTCTAAACGCTTTTACACTTTCACTTTGAAAGTGTTGCGAAACGTGCAAGAAGCAACATCATTGCATTCACCCTAGGTCCAAAATGAACATCATTAATGTAGTCCATATGATTTGTGTAATAATTTCTAATTTTATAAAGTCAAATGATATCTTAAAAGTGCAATGTGTAAATTTTAGGAGGATCTATTGACAGAAGGGCTATATAATATACATAACTATGTTTTCAGTGGTGTATAAAGAACTTACATAATGAACCATTATGTTTTTATTACCTTAGAATGAGCCATTTCTATCTGCATACACCACGGGTCCCCTTACATGTTAAGTCGCCATTTTGCGTCAACGTGTTTCTACAGTAGCCCTAAATGGACAAACTGCTCTAAGCTTGTTTGTTTGACTAGCTACTCTCTGCTGTATCAGACAATGACATCTTTGTCCTGTGCTGGCCACCGTAGCTTCTCTATATTGCAATTCGCAACCTCACCTCTAGATCCCGCTAAAATTTACACACTGCACCTTTAAAGGTAGGTAAATGATGCCATTTTGTGGGTGAACTATATCCCTTTCAAAATGTATACTTAAAATATGCAAATATGCTTTCTTTGATTTGATTAAATTAAATGAAGTGTAATCTGAGTGGAATGAATGGTTGTCTCTGTAAATCTATTAGTAAATCCTATATTCTGAGTATATAATGTACTAAAACACTTATGTGGGGAAAAACAAATACTGCATGAGGCGCATTTGGATCCACAATCTTTTAGTATCAGTCCATGGTGGCTTAATATGCGTATTTATTCTCTTCGGTGGGCATTGCTCTCATATTCTCTAACAGCTTTGGTGGCTTGAGTCATGGATTACAGATCGGTCTGAATATTACTATCATGCATAAATGTAATTTATTCAGCATAGCCTCTCATACAAATCCCTGTACAGATATTCTTACAGTTTGTGGCCTATAAGACCATGATTAAACCGTTATGCTTTGTCGGGTTGCTACAAATCCAGTTTAGAGTCATACAGTAGGCTACATATGTTCAGATGGCTTTGATCAGATATATTTGATCTTCAAAAGATTGCTGAAAGAATAATTGAATTAAAGTACTCTGTGATATTCATTCCATGTATTGGTGAAAAGTTCATGTTCTCGCTGAGGGAGGACATTCATTTGCTTTCCCTGAAATTGAACTAGAGAGGTGCACCTTAAGGAAGTGTTAATCTTGATAAATCATCTCAATAATTTAGTAATATTTGTCTGGAAAATTTTAAAAACCAGTAGGGGGCAGTGATGACCAGTGTGTGAATTATAACTTTATATCACAGTGACATAAAAACTATACAAGCCCTTGATAATTTTTGCACATCAACTGTCAATAGGATGAACATGTTAATTCAAGCACTTCCGGCCCTGTCAATAACACCATCCCTGCTCCATCTGGTCATGTTCAGCTATTTTGTTAAACGGAAGGAATTCATTGCTCAAAAAAACAGAAAGATAAATACTCTCATATACACACATGTGGCAGACTTCAGATGCAGCAGGTGAAACATGAGCCCGTGAGACTCAGGAATGAGACAGGAAAGAGCCACATAGACTTCCTCTCCCCCTTCCCCAGCCAAAGTGCTGAGTCTGAATATCAAACAGTAGCACTACCAGCCTGCTCCACATCAATCTACATTAAGATGAACTGGAATTAGAAAACAGGTTAAACCAATAACAAAGCAACAACAAAGGGTGTTGAAATTATGTGCTGTTTCGTGTTTAACTGTTGTATTATTTCTATTTGTATTATTAACATAGGTTAATGTTAAATAAATACTCCCCAGTCAAAACAGTTTAAGCTCAATGGACAGCATTTGTAGCATAATGTTGATCACAATAAAATAAGAATTTCCACTGAAATTCTTTACAATGTTTTTTTTTTTTTTTTTACAAAAATGGGGAGGTAAAAGCGGAAATGTGGAACTTATAATTTTACATAAAAAAAAAAAAAAAAAACACATTAATGATTAAAAGTTTGGGGTAAGTACTATTTTTCAATGTTTTTATGTTTTATGCTCCCCAAGGCTGCATTTATTTATCATTTGATCAGTAAAAACTGTAATATTGTGAAATGACTGTGAAATTTAAAATGTTTTAATATATGTTGTAATATAATCTATTTCTGTGATGGCAAAGCTGAATTTTCAGCATCATTACTTCAGTCTTCAGTGTCACATGATCCTTCAGAAATCAATCTAATATGCTGATTTGAAGCTCAAGAAACATTTATTATTGTTGTTATTATTATCAATGTTGAAAATGTTTTTTCTGCTTAATATTTTTGTGGAAACTTTTTTCCAGGATTCTTTGATTAATGCAAAGTTCAAAAGAACAGCATTTATTTGAAATCTAACTTTTTTTATAACAATTAAAAAAAAAAAATACTGTCACTTTTGATGAATTTAATGAGAAATTCAAGCTTTTGTACTTTATATATGTTATATAAGCTATAAAGTTGTCATTTTCATGGTTGATGACATGGAAACAGTTGTAAAATTGGACATAACTTTACACAGAAAAGGTATATTTTTTTCACACTAAAATCTTGTTGACATGCATATTGTTTATATGTGACCACAAAACCAGTCATAAGGGTCAATTTTCTGAAATTGAGATCATCTGAAAGCTGAATAAATGAGCTTTCCATTGATGTATGGTTTGTTAGGATATGACTAATATTTGGATGAGACACAACTATTTGAAAATATGGAATCTGAGGGTACAAAAAAATCAAAATATTGAGAAAATCGCTTTTAAAGTTGTCCAAATGAAGTCCTTAGCAATGCATGTCTACTCACAAAAATAATTTTTTATATATATTTACGGTTGGAAATTTACAAAATATCTTCATGGAACATGATCTTTACTTAATATCCTAATGATTTTTGGCATAAAAGAAAAATCAATAAGTTTGACCCATACAATGTATTGCTGGCTATTGCTACAAATATTAGTTTTGTGGTCCATGGTCACATATCTGGTTTCTAAACTGTGGAAAAAGTATTTTAATTATGGATTGGCCCCATTCACTTTCATTGTAAGCGCCTCACTGTAAGCCAGACTTTTGCCATTTTTATAGAAAAGGGACAAGTTTAAAAGTAATTGGTAAAGTATTTTTTAACCCAACATTATGCCCCAAATACTGCCGATTGAGCTTATCTGGTACCGAACCCGGAATATTACCCCATTTTATGACACACTCATTGTAATTTGAAAAACACAAAGCAGTTGCGATCACTTCAGATCTTGGATTACTTCAGATTATGCAAACCCTAGACATCTTTTGAAGTATTTGCCACTGAACTGCCTCACAAGGCTCAGAGGGCAAGAGGGCAAGACTGCTGGGGTGAGAGGGTGGGAACAGTTCAGCAATCAACACACTTCAACCGGACTGCAATTCTCAGCAGGCCCAATCACGTTAATCAGTGTTTGTTTCCTGTAGAGCTCTGAGTCTGGTGTTGCAATGTGGCAATAATTAACAGCAAACACAGGATAACAGAAACCCCACTGTTATAAATATGACATCTGAGGGAAAATTCGCACCGGAGCGTGTGACAGCAGAAAGAAGAGGACCGTGAATAGGTGGCACAAAGATTGCCAAAGTTTCTGTTTATTTCTGTTTGCATTTAGGTGAGTGGCTAGGGTTAGTAAGGAGGAATGTGAGACTATAACGCATTATGTCACAATTATGCGTGTACATTGTGTGTGTGCGTATGATATTTTCCCCTCTCTGCCGCCCTTATCGTGGCGCTTTGATACAGAAGCCCTAATGACTAAGCCAGAATAGCAGGATTAACACATGATGCATAATAACAGTCTTGTGTTCATCACTTCTGAACAAGGTTTGGAGAACAATTACCAGCAATTAAACCACCGCCAGTTATTCAAAGAGATAATTATGTCCTTGGTGTATTGCATCAATTAGCTACTTTTATTTCAGCCCGCATACTCTCTGCTACGTCGTATGTGACATGTTTGGAGAGGCTCGAACAACAGGAATTCCTGCACTTATCCTCTATAAGTACAGTGAAATATGAGCAGAGAGAAAGTGAAAAGTATCCTCTCATCTATGAAAGGATTTTGTTGTTCTGCCATTTTGTAGTCCGTAGTAATAATGACGTGGTCCAAGGAGAAATCTGTCTGAAGTGACAATTTGGATTTGACATCCCAACCGAATCCTTCACTAGTGCTTCTGAATTCTCCAAAACAGAAGATTAAAACCAAACAATCCGGAATATGTGTTGAGGATGATTTTCTTGAGCTGCCAAACGGCTCTTGCGCATATATTGAATTCAGTCTCCGCATACTGTAATAGCATTTCAGGAGAGGCCTGTTGGGGCCGTTTTCTAATGCCGAGACCTTATTCGATGGGTTTAGGTCTACATTTTTTCCATTCTTTCTGAGGGAGATTGAGGCTCTAAGAGCTTAGCTGAAATTCAGATGTGCCCTTGAAGAGATATGGCTTTGTGCTTTTTGATGACCTCAATACAATTCTGACTCAATCCATTCAGACAAAGATTTGACCTTAACAAATTGTGCCGTGACTACAATGAGTTGAATTTAAAAGAGCTTATGCTTGAAAGGGCTCTTGATAATGTGTAAGTGTTCTTCAGAAACAGCAAAAACATGCTAATGCAAATATTCGCAGCCGCATTTTGAAAACACAGAACATTATGCTAAATTAATATGTTTGTTTTAGATGAATTTGAATGAGAAGCAGTGGCAGATTTTCTTGAATTGTCATGTTTCTTTTACCTTTCTTTGAGCCTCAAGGGTATAATGGCTAACTGCAAATACCTGTGTCCAATTGTAAGTAATCTATTAAACCACAGAGCCCACAGCTTATTTCCCCTCTGCTTCACATCCTCTATTTAACGTGATAGCTACAACAAAAGCAGGAACACCTTTCACCTCCTGTTCTCTACTTGTGTCTTTTATCACTGTTCAACCTCACAAACACACATACACACTCATATCCATATTTGTGATTGTTACCTACTGAATTAACTGCTGTCATTTGAAGTCTGAGATGGCACTCACTTACTAGGCTATCACATATCAGCACTAATGTCGAGCTTATAGAGGTTAAGGATTTAGGCCCTTGCCACGTGCAGAGTCAGTTTGTTGCTAAGCATTTGAATGTGTGCCTTCGGTTCCCCACTTCCTCAAGTTCCAGGGGCCGGTCAGAGGCAGCGATGCGTTTGGCCGTCAGCCCCCCGTTCACTCCTCAATGGGTAGGCTCTGACATGCTGTCACCTTGGCAACTGCTGCCAGGGTAATGTGCCTGGCGGGCTAACTGACCTCAGCTGGCAGTGTGCCATGGGCTTGCAGCAGGTGTGTGACAGTGAAGGTCCCCTGGCCGCTAATTCAGCCGCCTTGTACAGCCTCGGACGTTGTCGACCACATCTATCGGCCGAAGGTCTGATAGGAATTGCGAGAAAAGAAAATGTTACGCTGTTGAGTGAAACACAGTTAGGTGAGCGGCCAGTCTGCAAGGAACAAAAAAGCAGATTTTAAGGAATTAGAAATAAATACATCATTATGAACGTTTTAATTATCTCTCTGTATCTCTACACTTCTCTCTAAATCCCACACTTAGGCAAACATATGCAGATTAATAACTTTAGAAGAGACATTTAAAGATTTTTCTTTTTTTTTTGCACCTAAAATTTTATCATTTTCATTTTTTTTTTTTTTTTTTTTTGTTGGTGTAAACTTCAAATAAATTATATTCAAAAAGGAAATAAAGATAGATAGATAGGATTTCTTCGACACGGTTCTTCCCCTTATTATTATACTTAAATGTTGTGTTCGAAAATTCATTCAGTATTGTTTTATCGATAAAATGGTTTGTTATTGATACTCTATTCGTGCGTGAGGGAATTCCAAAAGATGGCGCTAAAGAAATATGAGAGGGTATGATTTATTTTCTATGGTCCATATTCATCCACTATTTGGGTAAAATGACCGTTTATAAAAATGATTTTAAAAAAGCAGTGTTGAAAAAAAAAAAATCATAAAAACATTTAATTTCGAATCTTCATTTTAATTGTTTTACTTTCAGTTACACACATTTGACACGTCTTCATATAGGCTATATATATATATATATATATGAATTAGGCTATGCGACTAATATAATCCCCACAGTACAGAGCTAGTAAATATGAAGTAAAAAGAATAGAAAAGAATTAGTTTGTGTGCTATAGTAACGCGTGCGTATGCGGTTTTTTTTGTTTTCTTTTTAATAGTTTTTGCTTTTTTTAGTTAGTCTACAGTAGCTAAAGCTCAGAAACGATAAATAGATTTACGCACATTTTCAAATGTAAAGATAGAAGGTCTCAGTCAGTTTTTATTGTGTAATTCAGGGACACCGAAGAAGAAGAAATCATTTTTATCACATTAATCAGAATCATTACAGTCATACTCGTTATCATTGTGAGTTTCATTGAGTGTAAAGTCTTTTCTTTAGACAGGCTATACTTCTTTTGAAGGTTGACCGACATGCTGTTTTTAGGTAGGCTAATGTTATTATTTGTTTACTTTGGTATCACTGAAAATAGGCTACTTTTACAAAAATATACTTTATTTTCGAATACATTGTATTTGAATATGCAAAGTAAAGCTCAAAATTAAAACTAGATAATAATAATATAATCAAAGTTTTATTTTCATTCAGTAAAAGTGCATTTTAGACAGCATTTTAGACATAAAGCTTTACAACTCAGTTATTCTGGGTGTGTGAGCGATGCTATTAACATTGAGTATATTGCATGAAGGGTGGGGCGCGTGCTTATAACCACAGGTTGAATTTCGTTGCCACGCAACGGATGTACGGTAAATCATCCGCGAAATTTAAATCTTCAAGAGAAGGACCGTGTGTTTGGCTGAATAGTCACTGCCACACAAAAGTTCTTCAGAAAAAAAAATCAGCTGCACTCTCAAGTCTCAACAGAAGCGTCGTTCAGCTGGAAGGTTAGTGTTGCGCCTTAAGAGTGCAAAGCCAGCTCTATTTCAAACATTGCAGAAATTAATACAAATGAGAGAAATTGCCAAACTTGTCTTGATGAAAATTAAGGGCCAACAGTTGTGCTATTCCCCAGTAGTAACGGTCGGTTTACAGAAAAAGGCAATTCAGTCACAATCCTTTTTGCACGCTTTTACATTGCAATCTGATGGAAGGATCTAGGCCCTTTTGCACTCAGAGAGCTACGTGGCAAGCATACGAATTTCCATGCATACAAATTCACTACTGCTTTAGAGCGTGCACGGAATGGATTCCAAATTACGTCACTCGCTGAGCGGGACGCTCGTGCTTTTTCAAATTTAAATTCGAAAAAAGAATTTTGCGAAATGGCTGTTCTCAGATTAAAGGCAAATAAATCAACTGTTTGCTGAAGGCACGCCAATTTAATGTGATGTATTTGAGTTACAATGAATGCAATTTTGCAGTTTGTTTTATGCTAAAATATTGCAGTTATTTTATTGAGTTCATATTTACTGAAATGACTTGGACTAAACGATTAAATTATGATTTCATAAAATACTACAAATAAAAACGAGCTGAGGCAAATATCACGTCGCTGGTAACGATTTATGTGTTAAATTTAAAGCAAGTAAAAAAATAAATAAAAAGAAACTTCCACAGCATTCTAGTGGGACATTACTGCATGTAAAGCAAAATATGGAAATTATTTCCCTGATTTAATGAGGACGAGAGATAAAGCGTATTCTGAATACTGTAACACATTTCCATGTCACTTTGATGCTATCATGATTTATAATGTGATTTATAACTAGAGCCATTTCAGTGTTTTTTGAACCAAGAAGGTCTCTGAATGTTTTGATAATTTATATTCAGTTGAAGAGAAAATAATCTAAATCAGCATATAATGGGTAAAATACGAAAATATTATTTGGAGTCTTAGAAAATCTGTAAGTCATTGACGGCAAAAAAAAAGTTTTATAATCAAATGTAAATGTATTACATATTTGTTTTTGGAACGACGACGTGAAGCTTATCTTTACTTGATGAACGCCGTTAATACAGCAGATAGGCTATAGATATTAAATAGACAAATACATGTTATGATTTCTTTAAAATAACACGAAAACATACAGTACAGAAAAAAGGCTAACAGAAAGGAAAATAAGACAACAAGGAAATATGACAATGCAAAGTGAAAACATTTGGGAAGTTCTCTGACTCCCATTTTAGGCCAAGGGTCAGGATATTGAGAAAGACTTCTAAATGACCTTTGTATACATGTCAGAATTTATCTAGACAAAGCAAATAAAACAAATATCAGAAATGAGTTTTCGTTTAGAATTTAGTTTTAATATTTAGGCAAATTGCGAAAGAAAGCAAGAAAGAAAGAAAGAAAGAAAAAGAAAGAAAAAAGTTGCACCGATGCATCTGAAAGCTATCAAGATTTATTGTTCTCATTCACTTCTCGCTGAGTCAGTACTGAACTTAAATAACAACCACGGGGGAAACGGTTTGACAACGGTTTGTTTCAGCTTCGTCAATGTGTCTGTGTACAATATCTGTATATAATAACAAGTGTAATACTAACAGTATAAAATATAATCAATATTTAAAATGGCAGGGGGAAGGCCTACAAGAGATGCTACTAGGTTGAAAGTCATCACAGCGCGCAACAAATCTGTCATTGCTCCTGAAAATATTTGAAATCGATTTAGTGAAAAATATAAAGCAAATCATTTAAATCAACACAGAGAATTCATATTGCCAAATTTACACAGACTCGTTATCAAAACCCACCAAAAAGATCTGCCTGGAAAAAGCAGTGAAGAGAGGGCAATATCCACGATGATTCAGCCAAACAACAAAAAGTGTTTACAAGGGGTCGGCTGAAATTGGAAAATAAGTGCAGCTTGAGAGTAATCAATCAATCTTTTTTTTTTTTTTTTTTTTTTTTTTTTTTCCTTAATTTTTTTCTTAAGAGTTTTCTCTGTGTAAAAGCTATTCACAGAAGTGTGGTCCACAAAAATACTATGAATTAGAAAAGGTGTAGTTTGTTGCACATAATGCTCCAAGAGTAGACAAGACAATTCCGTTTTGTTAAAATGAGTAATATAATTCCTGTGCGTAAAATTGATACGTGGGGTAAATTCTTCCACTGTTTAATATTTAATGTTTATCTGCATTGATCCATGTCCTTGGGAGTTCTTTTGTC
Source organism: Chanodichthys erythropterus (assembly GCF_024489055.1). Taxonomy (NCBI): domain Eukaryota; kingdom Metazoa; phylum Chordata; class Actinopteri; order Cypriniformes; family Xenocyprididae; genus Chanodichthys; species Chanodichthys erythropterus. Next base: position 39,951,533 of record NC_090234.1, on the reverse strand, counting down.
ATTTCAATCCATAAAGTCTATGTTGGCTTTGGGCTGGTTATGATTTCGGTGTCAGTGCACCAGAATCTCCTGGCCATAGGAGCTCGTAGTTGTCACGTTGTGGTTGCTGTCCGGTTCATCTTTCAAACTTGCACCTTTTAAGTAATCTACCACAAAACTCCCCTGAAACACAGAGCAAACAGTCATTTAACGTTAGGGACATTGAACGTAGAGCTTTTAAAGATTTCAGTTTTGGGTTAACTCGTAATATACATAGAATATTTGTGATATCTTGCTGACTTGAAGTGTACATAAAATAATTTGTTCTACGTCTCAGTGAACATACGTTTGCAGTCCATGGACGGAGGCGGTGTGTCTGCACTCACGTTGCCGGCATGGGTGTACACGTCCTCGGGCGTCTGAGGAACCCCGGGCGGCGTCATCCTCTTCTCCTTCTGCCTTCGGTTGCAGAACCAAACCCGAACCACCTCCTTTTCCAGCTGGAGGTTGTCCGCCAGAGAGGAAATCTCCTGCGCTGACGGTTTTGGGCATTTCAAAAAATGGCTTTCCAAGGCTCCCTTCACGCTCACCTCGATGGAGGTGCGCTTCTTTCGTTTCCTGCCTTGAGCTGCTATTTTGTCAATGCTGGTGGGGCTGCCCGTGGTCGAGTCGGCCTCTTCCAGCCACTTGTTCAGCAGTGGCTTGAGTTTGCACATGTTTTTAAAGCTCAGCTGGAGAGCCTCGAACCTGCAAATGGTGGTCTGAGAGAAAACATTTCCGTAAAGAGTTCCTAGTGCTAACCCGACGTCGGCTTGAGTAAACCCCAGTTTGATCCGACGCTGCTTAAACTGTTTGGCAAACTGTTCCAGGTCGTCGGAGGTCGGCGTGTCCTCGTCTGAGTGCGAATCGTGGCTGTTCACTCCGGCGTGGTGCTGGTGGTGGTGGTGATGAGGGTGCTGCTGTTGATGATGATGGTGGTGATGATGGTGATCCATTTCTGGAGAGTCTCCTCGCATCAGCCCCGGGTGGACTAAACTCCCGGGAGGGTTCAACATCCCGTTGACTGTGAAACCACCCGGCTGGGAATAAATGAGAGACTGCTGGGACTGCTGCTGTCCTCCGGTGATGGTGGAGATGTGAGAGGCTGTGGTGCCACCCCATGCGCTTTGGTGCGACTGGTGAGCCCCTAAATGCGAGGGTCTGTGGTGCAACGCGGTGCCCGAGTGTAGGTCTTCCCTGTTTGAACTGCTCTTCACGTCTTGTTGCTGTGGGCTACCGGCCATGCCAACTGGGCTGGAGGACCAAGGCGAGCCTGCTTCTGCCGCTGCAGCGGCTGCGGCGGCGGCTGCTGCGGCAGCCGCATGTGGCAGCGAGGTAACCCACTGATGGGCATGGCTCAGCATGTGCCCCCCGTTACTGGCCGTCATGGCTCCTTGCATGAAGTCGCTCTGCACCATCTTGACCGTGGGGTCTCCTCTGTAACCTCCCGACACCGATGTTACGACACCACTTCCCGGCTGCATGCCACCACCTCCGGACTCCGAGTGCACGATCGAGGCTGATGAGAGAATGCTATTGCTGGCCAGGTAAGGATTGGAAGCCGCTGTGGCCATCCCCCCTCACCACTTTGAACAATTCTACTTATTATTCCCCCTCCCCGTATTGTCGTAACTTTTTTCCAAGCCTTGAAGGCACGCACTATTTCATGAATTATTCAAGCTGGAAAAATATGCGCGGTATTTTGATTTGGTCCACCGACAAAAGCAAAAGATGGCAAAAAAATATATCCGTCAAAACCTCCTTTTATCATAAACAAAAGGAGAAAGAAATACCTTTAGCGTAGAAATCCACATTATTCATGGAAGTTGTTTTTACAATTGAATTCCATTCTTAAAGTCATTGTCTTAAATATCATTTATGAGACCAAAACGTGTTGGTGGTTCTTCTTCTGCTTCTTCTTCTTCTTCACATCAACTTAACGTGACGATTACACAAATCCCACATCGAACTTCATCGCGCGCGCTCTTGACTTGACGTGGAGGCTTATCAGAAGACGTTCCTTTGTAAACTTCTCTCCGGTCCTGCAAACCTCTGTTTTCTTACAGAGTCTTGCTACTCATATTTCTTCCTTTCACGGAGTCCATCTTCAATACATTCAAATGCACACAACTCTATTAAATGCTCGCGCGATGGAGACTTTCGCTGTCCTCGCTCGCTCCGTTCCTCTCTCTGAGCTCGAGAGCACGCGAATGTTTACGTTCAGCCCCCGCGTGCGCACACCATCCACATCCTTCACCCAATTACCGCGAGGAAGTTTCTGCGAGATTGATGCTCATTGGATATCCTTCGGGAGAGTGACAGATCTTAGGGCACAGCTAAGAAATCACGTTAAGGCGTTGCAATTTGCTATGTCTAATTTGGATATGTCAACATACGAATAAAAGTGACTAGACCTTCTCTCTGAACAGGAAGCTTTAGTTGATATAATTCTATTGCACTGTACGGCATTATTGGCTTCTGTTAACGATAGTTAAGATGTTTTGCTTTTTTCTTTTGCTGAGGAAATTGTTTGGATTGTCTTCGCCTCAGTGTTTGTTACTTGTTATTTTACTGATGTCGGTCTTTTGTCCGTAACAGGCATTTAAATGCTGAAATGAATTTATGACGATAATAAATTGCAGGCTAATTGTGTCTGATATTTTACCTATGGGTTTTAACAAACAAACAATCAAACAAACAGGGAAATCATAATAGATGAGATACAGATAAAGCAAAGCAAATAACAGGCAGATAAAAACATTAAGCATTGGCTTAGGGGTATAAATGAATTGAGCATAGATTAGATTTGTATCCAGAAAATGTATGTAACCACTGTTACCATGTAGACTGACAACTTCAAGAAAAGCATGATTATTCAGATTTAATCTAAGAATAAAGAAGAGCCGTTTCAAGCACCAGCCGTGTAAACTTTAACTGATGTATTTATTCAATTTATGAAACTCTATGGCCTAATGAGTTAAAATAAATAAATAAATAAAACATAATACTTAAAATACAAAAACAAAGCACAAATAAACCATCGCATTGCTAATAAACACCAAATATCTCATATTGTTTCACTGGTAACTCCTTTGCACCTAACCTAAAGAAATTTATATCAGTCCATTCAGATGCAAAAAAGAACCATCAGATGAATACAAAAAAACCCGCGTCGTATTAATCCCTGGGTGGTGATTTATTGTTGTTTGTTTATTTGTGGATTGATCCACCCCTGGTATAGCCAGCATATAACCTATTGAAAAGTGTCGAGGACAGGGACACTCGTGCACTGCAAGCAATGAACAGTTAGTGCTGATTTTCATTTGCATAAATTTTCATATGTTTAAGTGAAAATAATAGCGGAGCGGAGGAGAGCGGGATTCACTCGAGACGGAGGAAGAGAGAGAGGGAGCTGCGCTGGATTCATTCCTGCGGTAAGAAATCTACCTCTCCCTCTCTTTCTCACTCTCTCAGTCTGAATGTTTTCTTTTAATTTGTAGTCTATATTGAATTTAAGAGCCGTGTTGTTTTGCACGTTTGTAAAATCTGCAGTAAAATGCATATTTATGTAGATCTTGTTCTTCAGTGAGGGCCTTGCGCTGACTTTGATAGCCTAAAGAATCTAAAAAATCACATTGTTTCTATAAAAAATAAATGCGGACTCGCGAGGGCCAATAAAGGCGCCAAATGCATCATAGCACAAGGATGCAGGGAGTTTAATGACATCAACTCCTTGACAATTTCATTAAGCTTCTTAGCTTCTTAAGCAAAGACTTTTAAGACTTTATATCATGGACTTATAAGGTAGGCTATTTATTATTATTTTTTTAGGTTCCAAAGATATGACGAATTACAATTAAACTGTAGTTAATTGAGTTTATTTTATTTATTTATTTGGCAAATCTGAAATTTGAAGAAAAAAAAAAAAAAGAAACAAAGAAACAAAAAACTAATTTCGTGTTTTAAGACAAGCTGGACATGTTAGTTTCTCACGAGCAGCCCTGTCAAATGTATCAAAAGTCTTTAAACAATAATACTGCGTGTTAAAAGATTATTTACTCACTTGCTGAGTGTAATTTCTATTCCTTGTTTGTTTCTATTGCTTATCAGAAATCAGTTTCCTAAAATGTAAAATAAGGTAGATCAGTCAAAAAGCCATGTGAAGTGTCAGTGAGATATTTGCCGTAACAGCATTTTGAATGAATTTGCAAAGACTAACATGACCCTCCTTGTAGCAGGTCATGCAATAAGTTTATAACGGGAAATGTAGTCTATCAGCTGGCATATGTTATAGATGATCCATCAATCACTGTCCTACAAAGTCATGTTCAACAATGGCTCAGTGTGCCATTTGTAAATTTAGATACTTTATTTCTTGTTGCGCCTTCATTTTGCGCACTAATTGACGCCTGTTATAGAAAGGTTGTTTTACTTGGGGTCAAAGTCGTGTTTTGCATGAAAGTAGCCATGAAATAGTGGACGCCTTTACATCGACTGTGTTTCAAGGTAGGCTATTTAACCATTTTAAAAAATATCGTATATTTTTATGTTTTTCTAAAAATGCACATTTTGTTTAGGTCAAATGGAGTAACAAGAAATCCTCTTGATGTTTGTAAAAAAAAATAAAAAATCGCTTCAAGTAACTTTTAAAATTATTTATATAATACTTTTACTTAGTGGTTATACCATTTGACATTTTTAGAGACATTAATCCCAATTTTTGTAGAAAATAACAAAAGTTGTACATTTCAAAGAAGTTAAAGAGCTTTGCACTTGCATGTCCTTTTTATCTGAATTTATTTGCCATTGACACACATAAGTAATTTGGTATGATGATGAGCAGGATTGCAGTACACTATGCCTGCTGTTATATGCTCTTTTAGCATACAAAATCATAATAAATTGTTAATGTAATATAGTCACTGCCATCACCAAGTTGGACAAGTTTAAGGGACCTAATGGAAATTCTCTTAAGAAATGAAAAAGCAAAATCTATAACTGACGGGATATCTAAAATGATATGGTAACTTTGTAGACTACATTCCTGTAGTTTCAGAAAGTTGATGCAGTGTTATGCTTGTTTAAAGAAATATATGAACAACGAAATAATATAGCCAACCTATTTGATTAATAACCACACCAACCATATTCTGACACACACACACACACACACACACACACACACACACACACACACACACACACACACACACACACACACACACACACACACACACACACACACATTGGGTTTTCATAATGTTTTTTTATAGCCTACTACAAACTGTATGCTATCCCCTAACAGTAACCCTATACCAGTGCCGGATTCACCTCATATTATGATAATAAAATAATTTGTCCCCCATTAGAATGGCAGCAACTAAGGCAGTAAGTGCATGGCATTAGGTTTTCATTAACTTATAGATTATAACATTTATTTTTGCTATGTGGGCGCTCAGTTTTTCTGTAATTTGTCCAAAATCTTATGTTATATGTGCTACACACAGGCTATTTAAGACAGTATTGGCTATGACTCGACGACAAAAGCTAAACTAAATCACTCTTCTGCTCCTCAAATACATAAAACATCAGCCTTTATATAGAGAAAGAGTCTTGAGTAAAGAAAATGCTGTACTTATTCAAACAATCAGTTCTTTATTTACTCTTGCATTGCAAACAAGCAGAGATGACACTTTATTCACAATAGAGGTGGTGGAGTTATGAGGTTTTACGGATAGTTTGTGGATCCATCGAGATATGAGGTTTAGTCACAAGCTGTTTTTAATTGGTTAAATATTTGCAAAACCCGAGAAATTACGAAATATGGAGATAGGACATTTCTGGCGATAGGCTCTTTAAAATATTGTTCGTTTAGTAATTGTCTTACATTGTTTTACCATTAGAGTGAAATAATAATTATATATATAGTGTCCCCCCATTGTAATTGGGCCCCCTGGACATGCAAGCATATAAGCCTGCGCCTAGAATGCCTATGCACAAATCCGGCCCTGCCTACCCCTAAACCTACCAATCACAACTTTTTGCATTTTTATATTTTCAAAATAACATCACTTATATGATTTATAAGCTGTTTATAAGCATTTTGTCCTCATAACATAGGGTATACCTGCACTACACACACACATTTCCCCCAGTCCCTGTATTACATTAATCAAAGTACATATTTCCCAAGGGAATCCACACATGGATCACAGTAAATCCTAGTGAAATTGAATCACACAGAGTCCTAACTCAGCAGCCCGGCCGTTATTTTCCATACATATTTTTGAGTGATTTCTTGTAAGAGAAAACATGGGAAATATTTACACCTATTGACATTCACTACTGAATAAGCTGCTATAAATGGGCTTCCAAGCTAGACAAGCCTCATGTCTCCCATGAAAACAGCAACAAAATGCAGCAACTCAATTTCTCCCTTATGTCGTGCTCTATACTAGTGAACGTGGCTCTTAGATTTTGTTGAGTTGCGTGATTAGGAATGCTAAATCATTTCAGATGCCTCACTGCCTTACTTATATGACATCACAGCGATGTCATGAACATTTCCAGCTCTACAGAGCTGAAACTGTTCAGTGTGAGGAAAGTTTCAAATGTGCTATGCTTTCTTCTGCAAGTGACTGCAATTCAAATCTCTTTTCCCCCTGCAGGTAAAAGCAAGTCCCTCTGATAAACACAAGACACACAAGGCCTTCTTTCAGGGAAAGCTCCTTTATAGGGGCGGGATGGCTAGGATTATCTTTCCTTCTGTCCTCTTCTCTCTTGCGAGCTCGGCATCTCAGCTGGCTAGGTATCCTAGCAATGTATAGAATACAGTCACACTGTAGTTTTGGACAGATGCTTACATTACATTCAGGATATGACCACATATCATTCGACAAAAGCCTTTGGTTTGCTCATTGAGAGATTTTAATAATTTCCATCTAAAGAACACTACAACACCTCTGAAGGGCTCTAGCAAAGGTGCTATTCAGCTATGTTCAAGGTTTTCTCTTGGTAAAGCTCAAACCAGCTGGAGCAAAAATCACAGAATTGTCCTCTCCTCCTTTATTTCTTGTGAGCGGCATTTGCATTTTACTCAGCTTAGCAAAAGAAATAGCCTGCAGCGAGAAAACTCTATCCACTATGCATATAAGAAAGAAAGAGAGGGAGAACGAGAGAATAAAAGACATGAAAAAGAACACAGACAGGCTGACTGAAAGGAAATGAGAGATAATCTTAAAGCTACTGTCCATTTCCAATATAGTCACAAGCCATCATCCGTAATGGGAAAAATGCATCAGCATGCGCCGCTAGACGAAGTGCAATCCACGCGTTCTTTTGTCACCTAACCATGGATATCTTCGCTCTAAAATAGTCTTAAATAGTCTTTTGATGGTATCCCGAGACCAATTTACAGATCTTTGGCATTATTACAGTAGAGCAGACGCATTATGTAGGCCTGTCTTTTGGAACGGGGTCATTCTCAGGGAAGTATCTTCGCATGTTACCTGAGGACACCACAGGCGTGTTATCATCCTCAGACCCTGCCAACCGTATGTGTCCCCATCTCTTCTGACAACTAAAGGGACCCATCAATGTTTCAGCCCACAGAGGGCCTTTAAAGTGAGTAAAACCCGTTCTCTTTAATTCTGATTACACTCTGAAAGTGTCTTTAGCATGTGGCGGCTAAATTGGGCTATCAGCGCTAAGTAGCGGCGGGGAAGAAAAGAGCCAATTATGCCAGTCAAAGCCAGATGATGATTCTCATCTTCACTCTCTCTAACACACACACACTCGCACACACAAACGAAAGAGACGAGAGGAACACATCTCCTTTTGTTCTAAAATATAGATATTACACACACATATCGCCTGACACACCTTTGTGCGTCTTCACAGTATTGAGAGACACCAAGATTTCACTCTTACAGAATTGTCTGACTTCATAATGAGTCTACATCTGTCTAATATAAATAGCCAGAGGCAGTATGATATAAATTCATATCCATAACAATCAAGAATGCTTATTGTTTAAGAATAAAGCAATACTTTCAAACCCAACGTCGTCATTTTATTTATTTATTTCATACAGGGTGGATGACTCAAACCCTATCAGATGTTTATTTGTGTGGGATAAAAGCAGAACCTGTAAAACCTTCAACAATGCAGTAAGATTTAACTTAATTCAAGTGACTATATCCTGAGGGTAATTTGTGCCAAATCTGAGCTTTGCTGTGCCTGCATGATTAATGTGCATAAAGGAGTTTATCCCTTCAAACACATTGACTGTTTTGACAATGTAGCATTCTTAGAATAGTAAGGTGCTGTTTGACTAACGCACAGTCCATTAACTCCTGATACACTCCCGATCTCCCACTGCTACTGCTGGATGTTGTGTATGTGTGCCTCAACTGTGACCTTTTATAGCTTTGGAAGGGATAAGATGCTTTGTGATCACAACATTAGGACACTTGGAACAAACGCCTGAGAGACTAAAGAAGAGGACAGAAGTTTGTTCTTCATTTGTCGATAAGAGAGAGGAATGTAATGTTTGATGAATCAAGATCTGTAAATCGGTTTACCTCAGCAGACTTGAGGGGAGAAGGATGGCGGGGGAGCACTGGGAAAAGAGACAAAATCAGAAATGTATGTAAGCTTAACACGGACAATAAAAGCACATTAACGTTGAAAAATGTTGCAGTTGTTACCTCAGCGATCTCTGTCTACTTGATCCAACCTACAGTCTTAGAAGAAAAGGTTCTATATGGAATCTTAAAGGGTTCTGTCAGGTGCCTCATTGGGATCATTTTATGGATTTAGTTTTAATGAATTCATTTTTTACTTTGATTAAATTTCATGAATTAAACAGCTCATAAACATATTTTATCACTAGAAAAAAGAAAAGAAAACCCATTTAACACGAAAGTATGGAACAATTTAAGACATTTCTCCTTTTTAGGATCAAGAAACTTTGGGCTCTATATAGAACATTTTCTTCTTTTGTTGGTGTAAAATAATATGTTGATTTAATCAGAATGAAAAGTTAATTTAGATGTTACCACAAGAAACACTTTTTTTATGTTACCTGAAAAAATGTTTTGCAAAAATCTTGACTTAAAACTATTATAAAAAAACATACTATCTCTTTAATCAAGTTGGCAGCCACGCAAACAGTTTGAGTTGAAAGTTTAAACACTTGTATGTTGGACTGTAAATGCTTAAAATTATTTTTCTAGACAAATATAAATTGTGCCTTTGTATAAATGTATTTATTCTACAAAATGAAACACACATATATATATATATATATATATATATATATATATATATATATATATATATATATATATATATATATATATATATATATATATATATATATATATATTTGTAATAGATGGAGACTATAATAAAGAAAAAGATGGCAAAAGCATAGCAAAAGTATCAAGTATGAAAGAAAATGGTTGAGAGAATACCAAGAGTGTGCACTTTGAAGAAACTAAAATGTATGATCATGTTTATTTATTTATTTGGTCACAACATACTTCAGTTTGTATTTGTGTTATTTCATATTTTTGATGGAAAAAAAAACAAACAAAAAACATTTGACTGGTATTTTACCTTTGTATGCTGAAATACTATAAATGCATGCTTAAATGACACGTCAAAAGTTCTCCAATGATAGCACGTTTTAAAGAACAAAAAATCAAAACAAGAATATAATCATATTGAGTATTTTTCTTTTCCAAATATGATGTGATTTAACAGAGTTACACGTTTGTCCACTGCAATAGAAAATAAATATTCGAGAGGTCCTTACCACTTTTGTCAGCCATGTTGAATTTTTGTTGTCATAAATAAAAAAAGCACAATGACATATAATGTTTCAAAATGTTATCTCTCCACTGTTGACACAAGCATAAGAGAGTTAACATATCATGCAAATAGATAGAGTGTGAAACATTACATTTCATTAAGTTTCATATTTGTTAGATTTTTTTATTGTTATTGTCAGGCATTTCCTTGAAATCTACAAAAGTGCTAGGAAAAAGATCTATAACCTGTAGTTCAAACAGTAGAGCATGGTGCTAATATGGTCATGGGCTTGATTCTGAGGGAATGTATGAACTAATAAAATATACCTTGAGTAAGTTGCTTTGGATGAAAGAATCTGCCAAATGCATGAATGTAGAATTTGTTGGCAGTGACAATGTTTCACCACAAACCAAATAATTTCTCTCTACATATGCTTGAAACTGTAGCAGCACATATGTTTAATCTTTTATTCGATTTTAGGACAATGAAGCATCTATTTTACCCCTGTCCACCCATAATTCCTCTATGTCAATTCTGTGAATATGTTGAGGCAGATTCCCAATCCCGTCTCAGAACCACAAAACTTCTCTGAAGATCAACTGCAGTTGTAAAGCTCAACTAAAAGTTGTTGAAATAAAGCTTTCCTTCTCTTTCTCTTGCAAACTTGTTCTGTTCTGTGGTTTATTCCCCTCCCTTCACTTTTCTGGTCTTTCTTCACATCCCTTATCTCTTTCTCACAAGAGCTTCCACAGTTTGTGGTGCTCAACAGGCTGTCACTGCTCAAACACGGCTTCATAAAAGCACCAACATCACACAGAAACACACACACATACACACAAACAGTGTACACCTCGGCAGGGGAACATCCATAGACACTAAAGTCATGCAAACTAACAAAAATAACTCTGTTTATATAGTCAGTCACACATATAGTTACCACACATATGCGTGTTCTGTTTCCTTTATGTCTAGTATGTCTACTAAATTAATGTGAAATGATAGTCTGATGTGTGTATAAATACACTGTATATACAGTTGACAAATATTGTAAGTTATTTGGATTTGTTAATTGCATATGTTACCCTATTCGCATTTGATTAATACATGTTATATTTTACACAGTTCACAAGTCACAATTTACTGTATAGAAATGATAACAAATAATAATAAAATCAATATCACTTTATTGTTTTCAACTTACAGATGTAAGACAAATGTTATGGTATTCATTTACAACATTACAAGCTGCATTTGTTTGTTCGTTTGTAAAAATGTATATAACACCTTAAGAGTCGTCAATGTACAAGTGTCAAGACATGATTACATAAAACAGAACAAGCTAAAAGTTAGTAAGATGATAAAGTTGAAGGTTTCCTGACAATGCGATTGCAGTTCTTGGAGTGTCAACAGATGGTCCTTGTAGTGGCTGCTGCTTCTTGTTGTTCTAACACTGATTGTCCACAAACTGAATGTTCCCGACATCCTAATGCTAAAGGTTCCAGATGATTAATTATGCTAGAGTAACGTAGTTTCACAACTGATGGAGTTTAGTGGAATGTCTTACTGAATACAGGTCACTCTGGACAAAAACAACAACAACAAAACGCAAATGTATGCGTACAGGGAGACAACCTGGAAAAAATAGGATTAGATGAAAGATAACAGAGAAATTGATGAGAGAGACAAAGTTTATCAATATGACTATCAACTGCAGTTTTGAAATAGCTGTAAAGTTAATGATTGTAATCACAGACAATCAACAAAAACAAAAATCAACCTACCTCAGAAATGATCAGCAAACATTTAATTTATACATGTGATTGAATGAAAAAATCACAAGCTCCATTGAAGATACCATGAAGGGACATGGAAGATATTAGTAAATTTCAGGGAAGTGAGAAAATAGTGTTCAGTTGATATTCACTGGTTGTTTGAATTTCTATGGAGAGAACGGTTCAGTGCATCAGAACAATTCAGTAACAGTATAATAACTGCATGCAATGAAGCATTAGTTAAGCATTAATAAATAGTTAATTCATTATTTATAAAGCATTAATAGACAGTAATAAGCAGTTTATACTAAATAAGGATAGCTATAATGTGTTTATTAATTGTATTTTCATACTTTATTAATGATCAATTTATCATTTCTAAATTAAGTATTACATTATTTACAAACCAGCTAATTGGGATTTGACAGTGGTTTATAAAATAATTTAGACCGTGTAAGTAAATGATTAATAAACTATTTAAACATACATTTTTTTTTTATTTAAACCAGAGTCAAATCAACTCTGCTCGGAGTACATGTGGTCCCTCTCTAAATAGTGTTAAAGTAACAATGAAGCAGAGTTAAAGTTAATGACATAATTAAGCAATTAATTAAGTGATGATTGAGAGTTAGTGATGAACACCTGCGGTTAACAAGCAGAACCAATGAAGAAATGAGAAACACAAGAACTACAACTGACTTCAGCCACAGTCTTAGATGAAATCAACTAAAGAGAAAAGACATTATATCTCTCAAGATCTCAGCAGAGGATGATTATCTTTTCTTGGGTGATTCTGCTTGTTAACAGCAGGTGTTCATCACTAATGCTCATTCATCACTTAATTAATAGCTTAATTATCTCATTAACTTTAACTCTGCTTCAGTGTTGCTTTAACACTATTTAGAGAATGACCATATGTACTCCAAGCAGAGTTGATTTAACTCTGGTGATTTTGCTGTGTAGTTACTCAGTGTGTTAATAAATGCTTTATTACCACGTATCTAAAGTGTCACGTATCTATTTATGCCTCGTAAAGCTTTTACAAAGGAGATTTAAAGGCTCAGTTATCTTCTGCACTGATGTTCTCTAATGTTTTAAAGTTAGTACTGAGGTAGTTTTGACAATATTTTATTATATTATTATTCTTTTATATAAAAAATATATTTGTATACTAATGCTTAGCTAATTCTTCATAGCATGCAGTTATTATAAAGTGTTACCAAAAATTCTGACATTGGGACTCCCTAAGAAGTGTACTTATTAGGAAGTGGATTGTTTAAAGTGACACTTTAAACGACTTTTGCAGGTCAAATAAGTGCCTTACAATAAACATTTTTTATTTTCCTTTTTAAAATATGAGACAATACAAGATATATATATTGTGGCAAATTTTATTTTACTCAGATTATGTCTCAATATAAGTATAATCTGTAATTTATGGTCATGATATGGACATAGATAGATAGATAGATAGATAGATAGATAGATAGATAGATAGATGATAGATAGATAGATAGATAGATAGATAGATAGATAGATAGATAGATAGATAGATAGATAGATAGATAGATAGATAGATAGATAGATAGATAGATAGATAGATAGATAGATGCTCATTAGTGTGTATGTGTGCATTTGTGCTCACACTTCTGTTGCTCTCTCTTCTTTGCTCCCAGTGTGTATTAAAGTTTGATAACCTGTGGACACAGGATCTTCTTTCATCTCCCTCCCTCTCTTCCTGTAGTGCAGACTGTCTGACTAGCAAACTTACCTGCAGTCACTGCATTAAAATGCTTATCCTTAAGTAGCATTTCATTTTTAGCCCATGAAAACTAACCAGCAAATGCAATCAACACAGTTGAAGACACTGGGACTTTTCAGTACACCAGTTTTCACTGAATGAATCTGCCGGTTCGCTGATATTTGGCACCCACCGCTTGCCATTTGGTCAGAAATGATGTACGGTTTTTAAAAGTTCTCGAAAGCAGGACATCTGGTGTGCTAAACATCACCACTGCCTCGTCTTCACACGCTGCAATGGCACGGCATCTCTGCTGAAACAGATTTATGGCTTGCCAAGTGTTTTCCAGTAATCCCTGCTGTGTTCCACTGGATGCTGCAGAAAAAGGAAGTGCCAACCTCACCGAATATCTGGCATCACAACGCCTGCGAGAAATCCTATGTAGGAATGTTAATCTTTTCTAGTAGATGCACAACATGAACATCTTCGCAAGCAAACATTAAAATATTTGCACAAGCAAAATTAACTAAAGTAACTGAAAATAAGTAAGAGCAACAGAAGTTGTCCAGGCGAGTATAAGTACACAAAGCGCATCTTTGTGCGTCAGTGTTTTCATTGCATATTTTCAGCATGCATTTAGAGGGCACAGCTCACTCTGTGTGTGTGTTTCACAGAAATTACCAGTAAAAACCCCTTGCCATGGCACTCAGCAGCCAGCTGGCCCTAGTAGCCTGTGTTGCCCAGGGACTGTGGAAAGCCGGGCTGGCAGAGGGAGGGCAGCTCTAGGGTAGAGAGGACTGGCAGATCCAGGCCTCCAGGGGGTACAGAGATGCTCAGAGTCCAGAGAGCAGTCACCCTGCGCTGGAGGAGGAGGAGGACTCGGCCGGGCAGCCTGGCTCTACGGGGACTTCGCTGCTCTTGCCCCATCGCTGTCGTCTTGACCCACTGACTCCCCATAGATACTGGCACATTGCCAAGCCGTAATGGCAGACTGCACAAAGGCACTCTGCCAATGTCCTGCTGTGAGTTTGTGACTGGCAATGAATATAAATCAGCTATGCGTGTGTGTGTGTGTATTTTTAAGCTGTTTGAGTCTCATTCCTGTAATCCATTGAAACCGAATGTGTGTATCTTTATGAATGTCAGTGCGTATCACTATGTTCAGCAGTTTTAGGGGTGCATGGGTGAGAAGGTCTGAACACGTAGGCATACCATCACACCCTCAAATAATTTGAGATTCAAGCAGCATCCTTGTCCATGAAGATGAATGTTCAGAACTGTCTCTCCACCTGAGAAAGGTGTATGTCTTCATATGTTTCAAACCAACACCATGCTTCTCATCTTCCATGATGTTTAGGGACAGGCACTGAGAAACTCAGCAGATCGCCTGTGTTATTTCAACCCGATCTCACGGCAATTCGTACGTATTTTACGAGGTGGCTAAATCGTATGAATTCATACGACCTCACTCGTACTAATTCATACGTTTTTTGCTAAATCGTATGTATTTTAAGAGTTGACAAATTCGTATGAATTCATACGAATGACCTACCCCAAACCCCGCCCCTAAACCTAACCGTCACTGGGGTTTAGACAAATCGTATGAATTCGCACGAGTGAGGTCGTCTGAATTTATACGAAATAGCCACCTCGTAGAATAAGTACGAATTGGTCGTGAGATAGCGTTGGTTATTTCACCACTAATAATGATTGATTGTCTGTTGGTGAGAGACATCACATGAACAAAAACACCAAGATTAAACAACAAAACCTAGTGAGGTTGCTTGTTGTGTACTGCCTACATAAAGGCCAAAGTATACTT
Source organism: Chanodichthys erythropterus (assembly GCF_024489055.1). NCBI lineage: Eukaryota > Metazoa > Chordata > Actinopteri > Cypriniformes > Xenocyprididae > Chanodichthys > Chanodichthys erythropterus. The sequence goes on along the minus strand of NC_090234.1, from coordinate 39,936,364 downwards.
CACTTTTTACACGTACGCGAGGGTCAGCGTACAGTGCGCGTGGTGCGAATTTTGCCATCAGAACATTGTGCGTGTACTGTACACACACCACAGGATTTTTGTGAAGGATTTCATTTTTTTGCAGTAATTTTATCCACAAGGTGGCAACCATGCCCTGGGGCATCGATTCACAAGGTATTCGAAGAAAACCTGAATAAAGAGAACAGAACGGAACGCATGCAAGCTACAGTGACAATGGAAACTACATAGATAAAAGGTTGTGTGAAGAGGTTAGAAAGTACCCCCATTTGTACAACTCTAGCATGAAAGAATACAAATATATTTACATGGGTTGTAACTCATGGCGAGAGATTGTTCAAAACTGTGTATGCGTCAAACGCCTGTGTATGCATACAAGCCAAATGAAGTATACTTTGAAAGGCTGTGCGTTCGACTGCGCGAATGCTAGCGTACACGTAAAAAAACGAAGTATACAGGGCTTAAGCAGTTGCCTTCTAAACAAGATGAATGTCATAAGTAACTGATTTGTTACACTCTTACACTCAGGAATTGATTGGGTGGTTGTGCTGTTCTATTGCTGTGATGTCATGTGAGTGACAGGTTGTCCTGCCCTCGAGCCAAAAAACGTCTTCAGAGAAGAGAAGAGATATCGCTGCAAGAGGAAGTTTGATTAAATATTATGAGGGCACATGAATTAAAAAATAATAATGATGTGCACGGATAAATAATTTATAATAAATACTGCAATTTTCCATAAAATATGAGTTGTACATTTTTATGACACACCTGTCATTCATTTTTTTGATTGCTTTGTTTGTGTATTTAAGCTCTGTGTTTTTTTCAGTTCATTGTCCATTCTCGTTACATTTTTACAAGGTTGTTCTGTTCATGTTTTCTCGTCGAGAGTATTTTGAGTTTTTTAAAATAAAATTATAGCTGCTGCAAATAGATCCTGCTCATCTCATTCCTTGCTGCAACTGCAGGTGACAATTAGATTTTATTGACACTTTTCTATATTCTCAACAATATTTTAATAATCCATGTTTCTCACATTCTCTCTAATTTATTTTCACTGAAGTGTAATGCATTCTGGTATAGCTTTCATTGAAAATAATATATGATGTGCAATATTAGAATTACGGTGATGTAATAAACACCACCGTTTAAAAGTTTGGGATCAGTAAGATTTTTAATGTTTTTAAAATAAGTTTCGTCTGCTCACCAAGACTGCATTAATTTAATTAAAAATACAGTAAAAACTTTAATATTGTGAAATTGTATTACAATTTAAAATAACTGTTTTCAAAATATTTGTGTACAATGTTTTTTTTTTTTTTTCAGGATTCCTTGATGAATAGAAAGTTCAAAAGAACAACATTTATCTAAAATACAAAGCTTTTGTAACATTATACACTACCGTTCAAAAGTTCGGGTTCAGTAAGAATTTTCATTTTTATTTATTTTTTTAATGAAATTAATACTTTTATTCAACAAGGATGCATTAAATCGACCAAAAGTGACAATAAAGACATTTATAATGTTTCAAAAGATAGAAATAAAATAAAAATAAACACTGTTCTTTTGAACTTCATCAAAGAATTCTGAGGAAAAAAAAATAAAAAATTAGAATGATCAGAAATCGGGATCATGTGACACTGAAGACTGGATTAATGATGCTGAAAATTCAGCTTTGCCAACACAAGAATAAATTACATTTTACAATATTTTCAAATAGAAAACAGTTATTTTAAATTGTAATATTTCACAATGGTACTGACTTTTGAACGGCAGTGTATTGTTCATACTGACGATAACCATGATGAATGTACTGGTAATATGATAATATCGTACATAATTCAGCAGCTATCTGGTTAATACTCCAACATAGTATGTGGTGGTATTGCAGCTTAACACTGGTTTTCAGTCATCATAAAACGAAAGGGAAAAAAAAGAAGACGATATAGTATGTCGATCCTTTTACCAAACAAAATTATGCCCACTGAAAAGTTAGTCTGCCAGTGTGGGAGTTTTTTTGGACTGCTTAAAATATATAGGGTGTTGGACACCCCAGTCTGCAGGAAGTGTCGATCCATAGTAGGATCTTCTTGTAGGCTTTTCTTCAGTTATTGTTACAAAATCTCTCTTCACCTCTCAATACTTGTAATTTCAGTTTGATTCAATAGAGAAAACACAAAATAAAGTTAAAGATGAATCTGACTGATTGTTTATATATATATATATATATATATATATATATATATATATATATATATATATATATATATATATATATATATATTGCTATAAAGTTCCCTCATGAAACTCTAGATGGCACAGGCTGATAGGTCCTTAACTCAATCTGCTTACAATCAAATCATTCTCTATAGGGCACAGCTGATTGGTTTCTGGTCTCAGTAGTCAATGAGTTCGCTGCTCAACCTTCAAATACTTGGTCAGCATTTGCTGTAGCTGCAGCAGCATGCTTTCAGAAAACCTCCCCCTTCCAATGCTCCACCTGTACAGATCGACTATGGGTAATTATGTAGCTATTTGAATGAGGCTTTTATATAGTGCTTTCTTATGTACACTAAAAGCGCTTTATCGGGGGTCTCTCCTCAATCACCACCACCACATATTGTACAGCAGCAGCATGTCTTATTTGCTCACAACAGCGTGTTGTGCATGTATTGGCAGTAGCAAGTCCTGTTCTTGCTCTGCAGCAGCAGTGTAGCAGATCTATCCTGCCAAGACCAAACATTTTTATATCCATTTCCATGCCAAACACTCAGAGAATTGTCATGACAGAAATATTTTTATCCTGAATTCTTTTGGCAATGATAAATGTTTAGTGAAAATCTGATTCTGTGACCCCTAATTAGAATTTGACCAAAATGCTGTGTTTTTGGAACAGTTTTTTTCTTGTTATCATGCCTATAATGCCTTAAAATGCTGACTATGTAGGCTGATCACATTGAAACAGAGTATGAGAGGATTACATTACAGGGTAAATATAATGAAAGAGCTACAACAAAAATGCACCAAAGAGCACCACATTACAATGTTTTTGGATATCTTTTTACCTTGGAGTACCAAATATCCTATATATGATATCACCTTAACTTTTGTAAGGGGATCCAACTTTAAGCCTTACAAGTGTGATTATTATGCCTAAAAATGCTGCTTGCTATAAAGTTTTTTGTGCAAAGCACTTTTGGTGCTATGTAGCACCATATCTTTAAAGGTGCTCTACAGGTGCTATGTTGAACAAAATTTTTTTTGTTCAAAATATGAATTTTTGTTCAACAAAAATGGTGCTAAACAGCACCAACAGTGGTTCTTTGGCTCGTATAGTAGCGGCACTATATAGCACCTCAGTCACCACAAAGAACCGGTGAAGAACCACTGAAGCACCAAGATTTGGTGCTATACAGCACTTAAAGTGGTTTCCCTATGATTATGAGCTTTTAGTACTGTATAGCACCATGATACTTGCTTATTTGGACCATTGTAACACCATGGTAGTCTTTGTATTACTTTGGAGTACCCTGTAAATATCATGGTATTTTAATACCATCATTTTTTTGTTAATGGTAGCTGACCTTAAGCCCCTCTTGGCTCTAAAGAAGTTGATTCTGATTGAGGTAACCATTAACTAACTCAGGGTGCATGAGTGCTTATTCTTGGTGGGGTTATTGGGAAACGTCTCGATGGAAAACGAATTATGCGAATTTCAACGTTCATAGCATTTGAGTTTGAGTATGCAAGAGACTGTGTGTTTGTGTGTGTTTGCCTGTGTACTCCTGGAGTGCTGGCCTGAGGCCAAATGCTGTGTCTCACTGATAAAGCCTCCAAACTTCTGAAAGCCACGCTGTGAGTGGGCCTTCTCTATCACCGTGGCAACCCCAGAACATTCCCGAGGTTTTTCTTTGCCACCTCTTTTGGGCTTTCATCATGGCATTGAAGAGATTGCCTACCCCATCCCCCCAACTCACTCACACACACACACACACACACACACACACACACACACACACACACACACACACACATAGAGAGACTGTCATTTCCTCTCTATTTTCCATCAAAACTCCTCAGTATGAAAATCAAGAAACTGTTTGCCCAATCCTAAGAAGGGAAAAAGAGAGAGAGAGAGCTTTTTAAAGTACAGCTTAACAACTCAGCATGACACAGAGCGCATGAGAGCACTCTCTCAGTTCAAATCAAGTGCTTTTAGATTATTTCTACTCCATTTCAACTCCACAGAGACTTCAAGACACTTTCGGCGAATTTCTCTTTGAGCAAAGGCGCGTGTGTCCTCGCATTTGTTTATTGTAAATTTCTGCTTCAAATGAGCATGCTAAGTGTAATGTGCGGGCGCAGTGAATCTCGACAGAACGCATTACAAGTGTGAAATAGTGTCTTCCTACCCAGACACGGTTACTAGGAGCAATGGAAGTAATTGCATTGTGCTTTCCAGGGCTCTTTCTAATGGCTTAGCATTGTTTTCTTGCCTGCGCTCCCTGATCTTTTAACTTGTGGAGCTTTCTCCTCCGAACAAGTGTCCCCTTCTTTTCATGTGTGTGTGACCCAGTGCCCCTTCTCACACCCCCTTCCTCTGAACAATAATGTTTCTCCTGAGCTCTGCGCCACCTCTCCGTCCCACACTCGCAAAAACTCCAGCTCGGTCATTTGTTTAGCTGCGGCGTCAGCAGGTGCGGAGGGTATTCCGCATTTGGGCGTCAATGTACATGGATACACTGAAACTAGCATAAACTTCTGCTACGTTTTCTGTTCGTCCCGTTTCACCCCTCTCTTCCCAGCCATTCCCACCTCTCTCAACGGGTTTTCACAATTCGTGAAGACTTCAGACAGAGTGACCTATTGTTTGGGGGCTGTGCCTTTGACCCAGTAGCTGAGCTAGGGCATTCTCCTCTTTGTCTGCTTGTTATAGCGAGCCCCTCTTAAAGCAGGGGCACTGCGCTCCTGCGTTCCCACGGCAACCCATCCACCCTACCCCTGCACCATGGTGAGAAGGAAGTATGAGGTAATGTTTACAGAGCAAACTATGATGCTTCTGACAGACCTTCCTCACTCACTAATTAAAAGATCCTCTACTAGCTGCCAGCTGGAGTGACACACTAAGCCTGTCTGATGTTCAAAGAAAAAGAGGGAGAAATACAGTAGAAACAGGCAAGGCTGAGGGATTAAGAGATAGAGAGGAAGAGTTACGTGAGAGAGGGGGAATATTGTAAGAAGGAGAGAGATGAAAGAAAAAACCTCTGACATGTTTGGAGTTTTATTAGTGAGGAGACAAGAGTAAAATACCCAGTGAAATCGCTTGACAAGTGTAGTTTTCTGTCCCGTGTCCACATACTTCCTATTGAAATGGGAAGTGTGGCCAGGAAATATGGAATGGCTCCTGCCTTTTTTTAAAGTCAACATAAAATCAAAATTACAATTCCTATTTTTTTATGGAATATTGTGGTGTTTAAAGGTGCCCTAGATTCAAAAATTTGAATTTACCTCGGCATAGTTGAATAACAAGAGTTCAGTTCATGGAAATGACATACAGTGAGTTTCAAACTCCATTGTTTCCTCCTTCTTATATAAATCTCATTTGTTTAAAAGACCTCCGAAGAACAGGCGAATCTCAACATAACACCAACTGTTACGTAACAGTCGGGGTGTACGCCCCCAATATTTGCATATGCCAGCCCATGTTCCCAACATTATGAAAGGGATTACACGTCTGGATGTATACAGCTGAATCATCAGACTAGGTAAGCAAGCAAGGACAATAGCGAAAAATAGCAGATGGAGCAATAATAACTGACATGATCCATGATATCATGATATTTTTAGTGATATTTGTAAATTGTATTTCTAAATGTTTCGTTAGCATGTTGCTAATGTACTGTTAAATGTGGTTAAAGTCACCATCGTTTATTACTGTATTCACAGAGACAAGAGCCGTCGCTATTTTCATTTTTAAACACTTGCAGTCTGTATAATTCATAAACACAACTTCATTCTTTATAAATCTCTCCAACAGTGTAGCATTAGCACTATCAAACTCATTCATAACCAAATGTAAACATCCAAATAAACACTGTACTTATGCGATTAGACATGCTGCATGACGAACACTTTGTAAAGATCCATTTTGAGGGTTATATTAGCTGTTTGAACTTTTTTTATGTTAAGGCAAGTGCGAGCGCCGTGGGTGGAGAGCGTCAGCATTTAAAGGGCCACACACCCTGTATCGGCTCGTTTATAATGATGCCCCAAAATAGGTAGTTAAAAAAATGAATTAAAAAAAAACTATGGGGTATTTTGAGCTGAAACTTCACAGACACATTCAGGGGACACCTTAGACTTAAATTACATCTTTTTAAAAAAAGTTATAGGGCACCTTTAATATAAATGATTTATCTGTGCACATTTATTTATTTATTTATTTATTATTCATGTGCCCTCATAAATCTTTAATCTTTAAATTCCCATGCCTCTTGCAGTGACATCTCTTCTCTTCTCTTCTCTTCTCTTCTCTTCTCTTCTCTTCTCTTCTCTTCTCTTCTCTTCTCTTCTCTTCTCTTCTCTTCTCTTCTCTGACGACGTGTGATGTTTGTTGGGACGGCCCAGTCAGACGACCCCCTAATGAAGGCTTGATCCCCCCTGAAGGACATCAAAATAAGATGTAGGGGCCAAAGAAAGTAGTCTACCCGTAATATGAAGCGTTACCTATAAATATGAAGATTGTGGCAGTAACACTGTAACACTGAAGCAGAGTTAAAGTTGAAAAATGAAATAATTAAGTGATTAAGTTATGACTGAGCATTAGTGATTAACACCTGCTGTTAACAAGCAGAATCACTGGAGAGAAACACCAACTACAAATGACTTCCAGCCACAGCCTTAGATGAAATCAACTGAAGATAATGCCTTATTAAATCTCTCAAGATCTGATTAAACAACTCCACAAACAGCATATTATCTCATTAACTTTAACTCGGCTTCAGTGTTATTTTAACTCTATGAAGAGAGGGACCATATGTTCTCTTAGCAGAGTTGATTTAACTCTGGGGATTTTGCTGTATACATTTACAATATATTTGTTCATGTTAAATCATATTTATAGTAATTTTCTTTTATGTGAGTGTCAGTGTTGAGCATTTTAACCAATCACACGTTCCTGTTGAGCTTAGGAATGCAATGTCCAATCGGAGACGTTGTGATTGATCACCGTGCAAATGCCGCTGTCATGAGGTTCACTCACTGACTGAATTATTAATCTGAACTCACGCAAATTCTCTCTTATCATCATAAACAACAAAGTGCAAAAAAGAAGCAAACAAGAGATTTATTTTGCAGTATAGACAGTTTCAGAGATTATTCTGGGAGTTTTTGTGAAAGTCATGGACCGCTTCTGTGCTCTTTGATCGCTTTCTTAATTTAATAGCTATATTCCCAGTTTGAATAAACTTTTGTTTTTCAGGCTACTGAAATAACCAAAGTCAAAGTCCCTTTAAGACAAGTCATTTCACACATTTATTTATTTATTTATTTTTCATGTGCCCTCATAAATCTTTAATCTTTAAATTCCCATGCCTCTTGCAGTGACATCTCTTCTCTTCTCTTCTCTTCTCTTCTCTTCTCTTCTCTTCTCTTCTCTTCTCTTCTCTTCTCTTCTCTTCTCTTCTCTTCTCTTCTCTTCTCTTCTCTTTTCTTCTCTTCTCTGACGACGTGTTCTTAATTTAATAGCTATATTCCCAGTTTGAACAAACTTTTGTTTTTCAGGCTACTGAAATAACCAAAGTCAAAGTCCCTTTAAGACAAGTCATTTCACACATTTATTTATTTATTTATTTCAATCAGCGGCCATCTTTGAAACGCCTCTCGGGCATCCTGGTCATCATGCAATCTCTTTGAATGGGGAAACATCAAATTCTCCCAAACTGTTTGCCAACCTTACGATTAAATTTCATATTTGAAATCACCAATGAAATCTAACAACAACCGGCTCATAAATTTAGTTTCTAAACGCTTGAATCATGACAAAAAAAACTGTATTTTTCAGGCTGGATCAAGCTAAATGCGCGTCTCTTCGGAGGCACGCATCTGACTGTTTCTATAGAAACCGGTGATTCTAACGGCCGCTGAAGTGACGCGATGACTTTACCAGTCGGCGATTGGCTCTTATTTAGAAGGCGGGACTTATTCCGCCATATTGTGCATTACACTTCCTCCCATTCAAAACAATACGAGTGACACGTCTTGTGTTATTCTATAGTCTTTGCCAAAGTCTTCTTTTACAAATCTGAAAAAAAAAAATAAATGAAAAAACTAATTCATTACGGCTCTTAGCTTGTTTTGTCTGTAGCCAGAATATGATGTACTTTTTCCCCACCAAAAAACTTTGCCAACTTCATCATTACAATTTTAAGAGCAATAATCAACCTTAATGATTTTGTCATAACATTGCAGCTTCACCCCTTGGCTAATGACTTCATGTTTATAGGCTATTTAACTCATGCAATGTAAATACATGTACATGAGCAGCACTGTGTGTGTATGTGCTCGCACTGTGTACCCCCAAATCACTGACCCCACTGAAGGCCATTGTGTAATTCGCACCCTGGGCGGGACAACCTGTCACTCACGTGACATCACAGCAATAGCAAACCACAACCATCCAATCAATTCCTGGTGGACAAAATCAAATCCTGCACTACATTTTGTCTTGTTCAAGTTGCTCTTTTACTTGGATATGTCACAATATGGAAGAAAAGTCTATAAAATTTTCTCTTTCATGCCGACTTTTTTTGCCACTCTTATTAATACAAAAGAGAAAGAAACATGAGGAGAAGAAATCCAACTGGACCAGGAATTGTCACAAGCAAGATCCTTGTGTGAGCACCACGGCTATAGCTCAACATGTACACTTACATGTGGGTTTATTGTGACATTAACTGAAAGTTACACCTCCCCAAACAGCAATCATAGTGTTGTGGCACTTATCCTATCCAATGTCCACACACAAAACACATGCACACACACGCAGTGCTCCCCAAGGGAGACTGTGAGAAAGATGCAGTGAGAGTAAAGTGAAGCAGTGAGGCTGCAAGACAGAAAAACGAGTGGAGCGACTGACACCGCTCTTCCCGTCAAGGCCTGCCAGGCCTATTTTTAAAATGTTGATGCCTGGAGCTCAGACACACTCTGTGCAGTTCATCTGGAGTTTCAGTAGGAAAACACTCTGGAGTCTGAAGCAGCTTATAACTGACAAGTGAAAGAATACTGAGATGCTCCAAAACAAACACAGTCTATTGCTACACTTAACTTGTGTGTCACACACATATCCGTCTCTGTCTCTTCTATCACTGTCTCTGTGAAGAGTAGGAAAAAAGTGAAATAGGAATCAAAAATCTTTCTGGTGGGTAGTGGTTTTGGTGCTGATCTATCTTATCTTTTTTTGGTATGGCTGGTAGACTAAGTAAATCATACTGGTTAAGAAATATTCTGTCACCAGTTATTGACCCTCATGTTGTTCTGAACCTCTATGACGTTCATTCTTCCACTGAACACAGAAGAAACAAAATGTTCCAGCCTGGTCTCATTTTTAATAAGCAGGTAATAACATTTACAGGTACAAAACATACATTTTGTGTTTTAATACACTCAAAAAAATAACTCATTGGATGAACTCAATTTAACTGAGGGCAGGATATACATCTAATTAATATGTGTAGCCCCAACTCATAAAAGACAAATGCATGCAATGAAATGTAATTGAGTTGGTCCAACTTAATTTTATGAAATACAGTTGAAATGAAATTGATACATTTATAAAAATATTTTTTATGCTGGTCCAACTCAAACTAAAACATTTAGTTGGACACAATTAGTTTAAGATGTTTTTATTTAAAAAAAAAAGTGATTTACTGTAAAACAACCACTCTCTCTCTCTCTCTCTCTCTCTCTCTCTCTCTCTCTCTCTATATATATATATATATATATATATATATATATATATCAAAGTGGTCAATATGAAAATAAACATTTGCTGTTTAAGTATTTGTTTTTTGTATTAAGTAGATGAGTAAACTGCATTTAATAAATTTGACTAAAAACATAATGTCATTGGTATGAGAACTGAATACAATAAAATCAAAATATTAAGGCCACAATTTCAATATTCATAAATATGGGTTTGTACACATTTATACGTCTGTAAAGTTGTTCATATGTAAATAATTTACGTTTTAGTGCTATCAATACGTCAATAATGTACGTTTCAGTGTCTCTGGAAACGTAAGTAAATGTACGTTTATTAGAACCACACTACATAAAAATACATATGAATACTCATGAGATCTTGTTGAATGTTTATGGTTCTCCAATTTTGGGTTAAACTATTCCTTTAGGCCATTCTTTTGTTTGGTTTTATTTACATCTTCTCATACTTTATTTTCCCTTTGTCATTCCCATGAAGAGTATGAATTAGAGGGGAAAAACAATTTTTGTTGAAAATGGTTAGATATGGTATGGTAAGAGATAATGGATTATGACAGTAAGACATTGTGAACATGGAACAGACTAATTAATAGCAGCCTTATTAGTGCGGGGATCTCATTATCTCATTCATTACAGACCAATTAGAGCAGTTGTTAAGTATCATGTAGTAATATTGCCATCTTGCTCGCATTTATTGAGCATCACAATGTCTTTCATGCAAGATATATGGCACTATATGGCAAAAAAAAACAAACAAAAAAACAAGGGCATTAAAAGGAAACTGGTAAACCATGAAACCGGTATGGCTTTTATTTTAAGAAACATGTGTCAGTGCTTTTTTTTTTCATACAATGGAAGTCAGTGAGTTCCAATGTTGTTTGGGTGAGTAAATTATGAAAGAATTATGCAGACAATCCCTGTAGTAGAGAGCTGGTTGTCTTTTTGCTGTTATAACAGGCTTCACACTTCTGTGAAAATGCTCTGACTAGCAGACATTTTTCCAAGTTATCCCAAAGGTGTTTGAACAGCATTCAGGATTGGGGTTTGTGCAGGCCAGTCAAGTTCTTCTAAACTATACTCTTTGCTTTGCTTTGCTTGCTGACTTTGCTTTGCGCACTGGTGCATTATCCACAAAGGAGTTTGGTACATGCCATTCGACTTTTAAGTTGCACTCAGTATTTTGTGCTAATTAAAAAGTTTTACACACAAATGAAATGAACACCATTTGTGAGAATTTAAACTAAAGTTATGGACATACACATGAGATGAAGCCTCCAGAAAAATCAGTCTTTTACAAAAAGCTCTTTTATTCTACAGTAGGCTAAATTGAGCGGGTTGCCGCCTCATGGGCACAAGCATGTTGAGATCACATGACCAGATCTGTCATACAACTGAGTCATAATCATAATAACAATAATATACTTAATATATACATAATATAATAATATACCTACTTACTTGCGCTCTTTCCCTTCAGAAATACATTCATATAAACCCCCCACCCCCAATTCAATATTTATATTTTCTTCCTGTATTTCAAGCATCACAAACAGTGAGCTTGCTGTGCCTGGTATGGTATTTGCTCTTCTGCTGCGTCTGTGTTCTCTTCTTTGCATCTGCCTTCAGTGTGTCCCATTTCTAGCCTGTGCTGACTTCATAAAATTTCCACACAAATGACATTTTGGGAAATTATTGCAATGCAGTATGTGTGCAAGTCCAAAATAGAGATCAGCCAAAATGAAACTAAAAACTGTGCAGTTCTGATTTATGGCCAGTCGACCGGTGCATCTCTAAAAATGAACCACTGATAACACAAGAATATTTGGAACTGAATACAAAAATTTTAGTATAAGATGGAGAACATTTTTATAGTTTAGTGACACCTACTGTTGTGGATGAATGAATATAGCTGATTAACTGCTGCTGCCAAAATTGCATGTCAAAATTGCCTGTTAATTTATTTTTCAGTTTAATACACAAATAAACAAGCAAACAAACAAATAAAAAAGTAGCATAAGACAAAGAAGATGCAGTAGCAGTTAAAGGGGACCTATAATGCCCCTTTTTACAAGATGCAATATAAGTCTCTGGAGTCCCCAGAATGTGTCTGTGAAGTTTCAGCTAAAAAAACCCCCACAGATAATTTATTATAGCTTGTCAAAATTGCCCCTATTTGGGTGTGAGCAAAAACATGCTGTTTTTGTATGTGTCCCTTCACAAAATCACAAAATGATGGCGCCATGGTTGGGAATGTGCCGATTAAGGGGTGGTAAAATTATAATAATATCCCCTTCCTACGTCACAAGGGGAGTGAAATCTGAACGGCTCGTTTTTTTTCACATGCTTTTAGAGTAAGGCTTGCCAAAACAAAGTTACTGGGTTGTCCTTTTTCATGTCTTCTGGGTTGGTGGATGCACCGTGGACCCGGTTATAGCACTTAAACATGGAAAAGGTCAGATTTTCATGATATGTCCCCTTTAATAAGTAATTTGCATGCATCCACACCAGTAGGTGTCAGTATAAAGGACCATTCACACCAAGAAATATAACTAATTACAACGTTAACTATATTAGCATGCACATGAAAAAGAACTAACGAAAAAACAACAAAAACTTCACATTTAAATGGAAATTGCATAGCAGCATATAAACATCAATCATATTTTATGCAGGCTAGCAAAGGGCTTAGCTGAAATATCCAAACTTGTTAATAAGGGGTGTCCACATTTGGCCATGTCTGGCACAGTAATACAAAAATTGCTGTTCTGTTATGTTGAAGGGATCCTCATTCCCCTTGTCCTGTCGCAATACAGTGAGTGAGAGAGAAACAAGAGAGAAGGTAGAGCTTTCCCAGCATGAGCCTGCTCCTCTCCCCCATAGACTGTTTATAACAACCACCATAGAGGGAGACAACAGCACCAGAGCATCAGAGAAGGAGGTACAGAGAGAACAGAGAGTAATAAAAAACAAGGAATCATCAAAGACTGATCCTAATACAAGAATCTTTGGGACAAGAGGTTGAGGGGGGAATTAGCAGATGAGAAACGGGTAGGAAGCCGTCTCCGTCTCCCCCGTCCTCTGTGTACGGGTGTGTATGCGTGTGCGAACGCATGGTGGGCGTATAGAGGGGGTGGCGGCGCTGCCTCCGGGGGCACATGGTTGTTTACTTCACCAGGAGATTTACCCATCTCACTCTTCAAACAGCTAACTCTTCCTGTTAGCAGAGCTTGTGTAATTATTGAGAGAACAATCACAGCACTCGGTTTTGATCTCTCTCTATAGGGCTTTCTATAAACTCAGAAACGAATGGTTGAAAGTGAGCGTGGTCATAACACACTGTGTGCGCTTCACTTTGAAAACCACAAATCTCACTGATAGGGAATCCTCTGCGCTAGTGTTCGGTCAGTAGAGTGGCGGGAAAACCCATAAAACAGAAAAAGCATAAAAATAAAACTCATTGTACAAATGCTTTTTTTTTTCATTTTTAAGAGTCTCACAGCTGAGGGGGAAAATATAAATGTATTTGTCAAACAGCTCTGATTCAACACACTGTATTTCAGGCAAGCAGTAAAGGGCAAAAGAAAAATGTTATTGTGGATTAGCATGACAGCGACCGCTCACTTTGCTGTAGGTAGCAGCCCCATAAAAATGTCAGAAATTTTAACAGGCAGTAAACAATTGGGGAGAAAAATTGTCTCCCACTGTCTGCTGACACAGTAGAAAAGGTGTTTGATAGAGCAGCTGCGCTGGCTAATTTCCCTCAGCCTCGTTCTTTCTTATCATGTCAGTGTGGCCTCTCAGCTAATAGCATGTTTTAATTAGCCCTTAGTCACCATGCTTCCACTGTCAGAGATATGAGGAGGCAATCCCTATGGACATTACTCATATTACAGCACCGCCACACACACACACACTGATGTAAGAAAACATACCTTTCTCATTCTCCCTTTTTAAGGTTGGAAACATGCTGGGAATCTGTCCATTCATGAAGAGAGAGTATGCTGTTGTATAAGACTTGCTGTTAAAGAGTACAGCTAAAGAGTATTATTAGCCCACATCTCTAGTTGTGTCACTGCACTGGAATTTCGATACAATACCTTGAAAAATATCGATATTCTGTATCATTTTCGATACATGGGGAAAAATTGCCACAACATTAGGGCATAAAATTTGAACAGTACTTAAGTTAATTTAATTTTGACCATAGTATTTTCTTATCAACTGAAATTCTGAGGGGGATTATAAGATGATATTATTATTAATCACTGTAAAAAATGATTGTGATTTTAACGGTAAAAGACTGTAAAAATGCTATGTTGAAAAACTGTTAATTGGTTAACAGAAAGTTTCCGTACTATATATGGTGAATAACTGTAATAGATTTAACGTGTGCATTTAATGTAATTTTACAGTAAAATACTGTTAAATTTACCGTTTTTGGAAGTGAAAAAGAACAAGTACAAAAACCCATAAATTCCCAAATTTCCTGCGTGATACTTCACATTTGATGTATTTTCGTTGAAATTACTTTCTTCAAATTCTTTTAATCAGTTATGTACATTAGGTTTTATGTTACATCTAATGTTGTTAATGTTTATTGCATTTTTTAATGTCATGTGTGTTACCAGCATGGTGTTTAGTGTTTGTGTGAATGACACTGTGTGCACCTTCTATATATTAGTATTGTTCTTCTCATCTTGTGGAAAAGCTGCTTGTGATGAACTTTGATTCATCATGTGACTCTCATCGCCACTCTGTTTGGTGGTTGTCAGTGTATTATTAAGGTACAAAACAGATATTAAAACTGGTAAACTAACATTATATCAGTTAATGAAATACGATATTTTACTGTAAATTTAAGTAAAATCCGTAAAAGCTTAAAACGTTGCTACCATATTTTTTTATGGTAAATTTCTGGTAACCACAACTGCCGTTTTTTTTTTTTTACAGATTTTTTTTTACAGTGTATGTATTTTTACTAACAAGTATTTTACTATAAAGCAGTAAAATTACAATGCTTCTGACTTCTGAATTTACTCACCTGCAAGATTCAGAACCTCAAGCTTTAATTTTGAATGTTATTTTATTTATATATTAGTTTATTTTACGAGTCCTGTGAAACATAAGTTACTATGAAAGAAGCAACAATTTTTTTATTTTTTTTGTCTCATGTTTACTTTTTTTAACACTATTGTTTAGGTTTAGGGTATAGGGTTTAGTGTAGTTATGTTATTATCAAATGTGATAGCGTATTAACCTTTTAGCACCTGTTTCAGAGAAACTTTAATACTCTTTTAGTGTCACTCACCTAATTTTACTTCGGAGTAGTAAAATTACAATACTTATGACTTAATTTCTTTGGCGGAGAAGCTCAGGGAGAGCTTTTGTGTCTGTGACAACAGGTTTACAAATGCTTCTCAATACAAATAGTGACATTGAAAGCTTGAAATGCTGTAATTATCTTTCCACACAAAAAAGCCAAATGATAACAAATGTGTAAAAACAAAACAAAAGTGCTACATTTGGAGTTTGCAAAATTAACTGTGAATAGAGATGCTGAACTGCTCACATGAAACAACATTGCCACACTTCACTCTGAAAGACACAGTGCAACACATATCAATACTGTGGAAAACGAGTATTGAAACTGTTTCAAATGTTCAGAATCGACATGTATCGAAAAATCCATACTTTTGACAACACTTCTTCTCTCAGCCACCTGAATTTTCTCACAGCAAAAACAATCAACTCAAAACAAACCACCCAAATTGCACCATTATTCCAGTTTCATGTTTGTCCACAAAACTAGCATATCCGGGGCAGCTGCCCGCTCCTGTCAAGTCTGTATGCCCAGATTCATGTGAAAATTGTCCTAAATCTTTCATTTCATGGTTCAAACAAAGCAAATAAAGTAGAGAATTAAGGCCTGAATGGATGGGCATAACTGAAAAAGGGGCAGTGGGGTGTGCGTAGGGGGGTGGAGTTCATTGATGTAGCCCGTCTTTGTTCTGATGTGTCCAGAAACCAGATAAGATGACTAACCTGTTTATCGCTCTGATTGAAATTACACAAGCAGACACCATCCCCCCTACTGAGCCCTAAATGAACAGGTCTAAAGGACAGGGAGAGCGGTTAAACGGTACTGAGGGGGAGCCCATTATCTGTGAATGGGGGTGATTAATGTGCGAAAATGAGACTTGGCGGGATGCAACGAGAGGCCAGGGCTGCCTCTGACCCTCATTCACACCCAGGCATTCACCCAAGTGCTCTGCAGGAGAGGAGGATTGCAACAAACACACACACAATGGTGTCTTTTCTACATCTGATCTCAGTCCTGTGTGTGTATTGAGTGTATATGTGTGTTTTGTAGTTGTGTTTCTTGTCGGTTAAGGGGGGTACATCATTCTAAAAGAAGAGAAGAGACTAAATTATGTTTCATTTAAATATCAAATTTGTCTCATGTTTCTCTTAAAATTCTGTAGAAGAATTTTAAAATGAGACAATTCATTATCATACAGTAAAATATACATATTTAAAGGGTTAGTTCACCCCATAATGAAAATTCTGTCATTAATTACTCACCCTCATGTGGTTCCACACCCGTAAGATTCACGTTCTTTCATAAAGATTTACGTAAAGATCTTTTTGATGACAGAATTCTGTCAGATTTTCTTCCATTGACTGCCTTTGTAACTTCCACTTTGATGCTTCAAAAACTTCATAAAGAGATCGGAAAACTAATCCGTATGAATCGGGCGGTTTAGTTAAAATTTTCTGAAGAGAATCGATCACTCGTTATGATGAACATGATCCGATCTCTTTATGAAGTTTTTGAAGCGTCAAAGCGGTAGATACAAAAGCAGTCAATCGAAGGAAATCTGACAGCAAAAAGATCCTAATTTTTCTTCTGAAGATGAACGAAGGTCTTACGGGTGTGGAATGACATGGGGGTGTGTATTAAATGACAGAATTTTCATTTTGGGGTGAACTAACCCTTTAAATATGTATATTTTACTCTATGATAAACAATTGTCTCATTTGTGTTTTGATTTTTCTACAGAATTTTAAGAGAAACTTGAGAGAAATAAAATTAATGACATAGCTCAGACCATTTGTTCTTTGAGGAACTTTATGAGAAATGTTTGATTTCATATTTAGATCACAGACTTTTGATACTTTGATAGATGGGATTTGTGAGATTACTGGGTTCTTTTTCTAAGAATAAAATCTGACAAGCAGGAATAAGTCTAAAATATCCATTTGCCGTCCATTTAATTTCTGTCTAGGCAAAAACTGAGATATCATTAAATTCAAATAACATTGTCTGCTAAAATTCTGTAGGAGAGCTTTTAAAACATTGTTGAGATCTTTTCTGAAACTCTAGAGGAAACCTGTTAGATTTCTCTCAGGAGAAACATCTGAGAAGCAGGAAAGGAAAAATCTGTATATTAAGGCACTACCGATTACATTTACTTACTATAGTAATAACTGTAAATTATGGATAATTACAAGCAACTAAACCATAAAGAAAACCCTAATTATATAGTAAGTACATGTAGTTTATAACATTATTTAGTATTTATATGTGTAATTACACTTTAACAACATGAGAAGAGAAGAGAAGAGAAGAGAAGAGAAGAGAAGAGAAGAGAAGAGAAGAGAAGAGAAGAGAAGAGAAGAGAAGAGAAGAGAAGAGAAGGTCTGTTTAACAGTGTCTCACTAACTAGTTCTGCTCCAACACACAAAAAATAGCATAATGCCACCTATTGGCTGGTCTATTCAAGCAACCAATCCTAGTGGGATATGCTATGTACAAATAATAATAAAAAAAACACCTGCTTGGTGAACAGCTGCACATCTTAAAAAATCAAATCACAACATTTAGCCTGCTCTCAGCTACGAGCTGTAACCCATACATTAATTAGCAAGTTAATGTGAACTGTATGGCGTAGCGTTTGTGGTACATTTGGTACACATAGGTTTAGGGCAGTGGCAGGCTGCTTAGTAACTGGCTGTATAAACAGCGAAAAAGAGGTTAATCGGTGGCAGAGAGGAGCAGGAGGAAGCACTCGCTAGGCCAAAGGTCAAATGATGAGCCAACACAAAGCCATTACAAAGACGGCACTCAGCTGGGCTCTGTTTGTGTAGGCAGTGCCAGGGTCAAACACACATAGAGAGAGTGAGTCACTGACATGAACGTACACACGCACACAAGGATGCGCGTCCTCTTCTTTCTTGAGTTATGAAGTGATGACCAATTGTTTTTGGATGTGGGCTGACCAAGAGCTGTTATGAAAACAGTATCAGTGTGCATGCATTTGCATAATAGCAGGTTCATGAGCCCTTGGTTTCTGCGGTAACTGAATATTGATTGACAGGGAGCCTGAAAGAGGAGCAAGTGTGGAGGAGGAAGCCCTTGACATACTCAGCAACAACCTCCTTTTAGCTATGTGCAAATGATCACACAGGAGCAGCTAGATCGACCCTCAAGTCCTGTTGGTTTTGACCACATATGGACATTGTTTGACACGCAAAAAAACACAGTGTTCTGGTCCAAAGTAATTACCTAGTTAATAGTTTTGCCGAGAATGGAACATGCTTACGCCTCTAAGCTACATGCTACTTTCGGCCTACGTTTAGCATGGCTTAAGGAGTGATTTTGTTCTTTAAAAGAGTAAAAGTTACAGTGCAGCGAAGTTCTCCCACTCTCTATGTGACCTCTGATTGTTGACTCTGGAGAGATGACTGACTAATCGCTAAATAATCAACAGCGTTGTCAGATTGGTTTCCTACTGAGTCTGTGGCAACATGTCAGGCACAACAGGCTAGCTGGAGTTCTTGGCACTGCTTCCAAAGGGCCATTTCCCCCATATCCAGAGGGCTTTGAAACAGCAAAACCATGAGTCTTTGGACTCCAGCCCACGTCTGTGCAAGCTAATCCGCTAAATAAGGGACCCCATGCCAGGGACGAGGGACCGAACATGGAGCCACATGACACTGTGGCACAATGCACACGCACAGCACAGCACAGCCAGAGACAGAATGAGAAATAATGGCCGCTTACAAGGAAGTAGGGAGCAATGTAGCAAATGGATATTGGGAAATGTTAGCACAGGATACTTAGCGGTAATTAAATGGGCATATAAAAAATTCTCAAAAACACAGAGCTGATTATTTGATTTAGTTGCAGTGTACTTTTTGTATTGCTAGCACATTTATACAGGCCTACTTAATGCACATGGAAAAATAATTACAATCTCTTACATATAAGCAGTGTTGGGCTCATTACTCAAATATTGTAATTTATTACCTGTTACTAGTTACTCCTTTCAAAAGTAATATTAGTACTTTGTGGCAACAGTAATTAGTTACACTACTAGTTATAGTACTTTCCTTCACGCCCCACAGAAGTTGTAATTATTTATCTTCCCCATAAAATTCTTCTAAAATTTTACTAACAACATATTTCGCCTCATCATTTGACCAAAATCCACATTGGATCACAGTTATAAGTTATTACAAACACTCAATGGTGACTTTTAAGTAAAAAAAATGTTGTATTAATCTCATTAATTGTCATGTGTAGCTTGAAGCTAATTGTAGCTATAATTTCTCTGTTACCCATATACTATAATATTCCATGATGTATTTTATCAAAAGAAATCACAAGTTTGTAGAAAAATGTTTAGTTTTCCAAAAAGATGTTTAATTTCAAACTTGAAATTAATACAATCAGGATCAGAGGGATGTGGATGGGCAAGCCATGTAATGCCAGAGCAAAGTAATGCCACAACTTACACAGTGGTCTTCAGATCATCTTTTCTTTTCTCCTGAAGAAATCAAAGTAATGGCAATATTTCCATCCACTGAATATAAGCTTTTACATATTCCAATCTTGCCTGCTGCACTGGTGAGTTCAAGTGCCTATGCAAGTTGTGAAACTTATGAAAATAAATCTAGGAATTATTGAATTGTTGGATTTCCAATCAGTAGGGGTTGAGGCATCAAAACTAAGTAACGAGCTGTTTTATGAATGGTAATATTATTGTAACACTTTATTTTACAGTGCCGTAATTACACGTTACTACATGAACATACTAAAGTAATAACAATAAATTATGCATAATTACAAGTAACTAACACTAAACTAAACCCTAACCCTAACTGTAACTCTATAGTAAGTACATGTAGTTAATTAATAGTACTCAGTACTTATTAGAGTAATTACAATGTAACTACGGCACTGTAAAATAAAGGGTAACCAATATTATTACTGAAATATATTAGTAATTAGTTATACTATTAGTTACTGAAAAGTAATATCATTCCCAACACTGCATATAAGCATGTTCTTTAGGAATTAGGAATGAATATTAATGATTTAATATTGATGTTCAAAGTAGTTACAAGGAGTGGGATTTTGGACCAATGAGATGTATTGGTGGGCAGGGCTACAGCCGAGTCCTGGAAGAAAAAATCCATTAATTTTCTCCATAGAGGAATTGATTTTTAATGATAACTTATAAACCTCAGTTCACAGAAAAAAATGAAATTTTTTTCATTTATTACTCACCCTCATGTCATTCCAAACCCGTAAGACCTTCATTCATCTTCTGAATACAAATTAAGATATTTTTGATAAAATCCGAGAGCTTTCTGACCCCACCCCCCATAGACTGCAATGTTATTACCACTTTCAAGGCACAGAAAGGTAGTAAAGACATTGTTTAAATAGTCCATGTGACAACAGTGGTTCAACATTATTGTTATGAAGTGATGAGAATATTTTTTTTTAACAGTTGAATTCCTGGTCAAAACAATCCATGATTCTGAAAAGAAATCTCCGCCAATCAGAGAACCGTGGCAAGCAAATCACGGCAAAAGAATTCTTCAGTGCCTGCCTATTCTCATGAAGAACTGCGAATGACATGATAGTCAGTCTCCATACACTCTCAAAATACTTAAATGTTAGTGTATCCATATTTTGCAATATGTTGTTTCGATATACAACTTTAAATCAACATTTTTATATTTCTGCTTTTAAATTTGACAGTCATTCACAATTCACACTTTCCAGGTGACACGTCCACAAGAGACCCTATAAGTGACATAATTTTCTCCCCCCACTATTGCAGATGTAGATTTATGAACATGGTGGCTACATTTTTGCAAAAATTATTTCCATTGCTTATAGCATGTTTCACAGCACTTTCAAAATGAAATGTCCAGTGAGTTGTGTTAAATAGAGTACAGTTTCCTCTGAAACAGTTAAATGTGACTGTGGCAACATCTTTTTACGTTGGTTATTGTACGTATCACAGGACTTGAAGCTCTATCACGTTTGAAATTAGCATAAACTCTACCCTATACCTAACCTATAACAAACCCAACAAAAGAAAACGTGAGATAAAAACACATTTGTGGAACCAACTATGCCACTTAAGCTTGCTTCTACAAGTCTTTGAGCTCTTTTGTAGAGTGTCGTGACTCGTGTTTTACAAGACTCGTACCCAAGCACCGCATCGCAATTTCAACACTGTACCAGGTACTGAGTAAGTTTACTAGAAAAATGTATGGGTTTTACTATCAGAAAACCCATACATGTGTAGCTTATGTGACAAAACGTCCAAATGTATTCATTTACAAATCATGCACTATGGTAAAAGTGTTTTGAGGTCATGTGTTGTACAAGGAACTCTTTTATTAGGGGACACTGTGGTAGAATTTGAGTTAATATGTATTAACAGTTTTAAATGAATGGGAAGAAAACTGCACATCGGCACAAATAAAAACATTTCTCACTGTCATTACACACACAGAAGGAAAAACACACTCTCGACAAAGCCTCCGCGGCAAAGATGTGGTAGTGTGTGGCTCTAATTGTGTGTGTAATTGCAGAGCACAAACTCATCACAGGGACACATAGAGAGTGACACTCCGTTTTAAGAGACAGCTAAGTACCTCATTTGCTAAAAATGTTTTAATGTGTGTGCGTATGTGTTTTTGTGTATATGTGAAAGTGCATGTGTGTGTGTGTGTGTGTACAAGTATCAATGATGCACCTGTGTTTTTCCCATGCAGCCACTGGCACTTTTCCACACAGAAGACCATGGCTACATGTTTCAAAAAATTCTCAGATGTTCTCAATTGTCACATCTCATATAGTTTTTTCCTGGAGAACAACAGTGAACGTCAGTGTTCTGTCTGTAAATATGATCTCGTTGTCTCTGGTTCTTTACCTCCTCCATAGCCTGTGGTATCTTTTCCTGGATAGCCATTCACAGTTGCTTAGCGTGGTGAAGCTAAATAAATGTAACAGAGACAGGGCAATTAGGAGCTCAATTCAAGCTCCATTAACTTTATCTGGAGCCGCAGCCTTAACTGGCTGCTCATTATGTTTTACTGGAGAGACACCATCGGGTCATTCTCCACCGTTATACTTACATCTCAAATCAGAGAAAAATTGTGAGGTTTCTTACAGCTCTATTACTTTCATAATGACATGGTACAATTGCTGTAATCTTGGTATTACAGAGTAGACCTGCCAAGAACTGCATGTTGGTCCAATGTGTAATATCTGTAATATCTGACAACAGTGAATTTGGTTTTCTATTGGGTCTAGAGGGGTTGTGGTGTTAGCCATTTAGGAGAGCAGAGAGGGAGGCAGGTGGATTGGACTCTCGACTGTCCATCTTTGGGCAACCATCAAACGGCTCTCAAAGATCAGGGGACAACACCCCACTGGAGTGAAATTGGAGCGGCGCACTCATATCAGTCCTAGAGTGTTTAGCAGGTAACTGCCCACTTATTGCACAAGGATAGAGGGGAAAGTAAAACAGAGTGTCAGCAACTCTTGAAAGTCCTTGAAAGTTGGTGAAGCACTCTGGGTGGGAGACAGCTAGACAATGACCGCACTCATACTGGGCATGATGCTCTGTCTAGGTCAAGACTTTTGTGGAGGGCAAAATAACAACATTTGTTTGTTTTTATATGTGTGTGTGTGTGTGTGTGTGTGTGCTGGTAGACACAACAGGGTATCAAAATTGTTTCACACAACAACTCTTGACAATCTCAGAAGCAGCACTAATACCTTCTCTTTAAGTGGGCCGTTAATGGAAACCAACAAATGCTCGCCAAATAACCCATTTGTTTTTACTATACGAGTAGGACCGATTGAGTGAAGATTCTATTGATAAGACAAATGTTAAGTGATTATGCACAGTAAAACATTTTTACTGAGTGACGTCAAAGTCCCTTTAAGACAAGTCATTTCACTCGGCGACCATCTTTGAAACGCCTCTCGAGCATCCTGGGCATCATGCAATCTCTTTGAATGGGGAAACATCAAATTCTCCAAAACTGTTGGCCAACCTTACGATTAAATTTCATATTTGAAATCACCAAAGAAATCTAACAACAACCGGCTCATAAATTTAGTTTCTAAACGCTCGAATCATGACAAAACAAACTGTATTTTTCAGGCTGGATCAAGCTAATGCGCATGCGCAGACCTAAATGCGCGTCTCTTTGGAGGCACGCGTCTGACTGTTTCTATAGAAACCGGTGATTCTAACGGCCGCTGAAGTGACGCGATGACTTTACCAGTCGGCGATTGGCTCTTATTTAGAAGGCAGGACTTATTCCGCCATATAGAGTGCCCCAGGGATGATGCGTTTTTGTAGGCCAACCCGGAAGTTAGCGGCGCACGGGTTCCCTCGAATGAAAGCCTATTCATTTTTCCCATAGACTTTTGGAAAATCGCAGAAAATAAGCTCTGTGTTTAACAAAGGGTTATGACACTTACACATTTTGTCTATCAAGATAATCTTTACAAGTTAACACAACATTTATAGATTTTGAAGCCTAAATAAAGTGGTCAGAAATAAAAGGCTAACAGTAGGCTATAAACGGACTACAAAACACCATGGTCGCGGATCAACGTCGTCACCACCAAGCGTCCTCAGACTTTATTTAGAAAACAACTCTATTTAAAAACATGCTCACTGATTATGATCTGCGCTGTGTATGAATACTTATCCACTTTTTCATGAGAAATGCTGTCCAAATGTCCCGTTTGTCATGATGACATCTAAAGTCCCCGCCAAAGGAAGTAGTCCCTTTTAGCAATTTGTTAGCAACCGCCGAATTTAAGACACAGTAAAAGTTTAAAAAATCACAAGTGGGTTATAACCGGTGTGTTTTATATCATAGATCAAAACGTGAAAGTATTTAGAGGCTTTGTTAACTACAGACGTTATTTCAGGCGATTTAGCAAAAACCCATTCAAAAAACCCATAGACTTTACAGCGTTGGAACCGGAAGTCCTAAAATGCTAACTCGCTTCCGGGTTTTGCCTACAAAAACGCGTCATCCCTGGGGCACTCTATTGTGCGTTACACTTTCTCCCATTCAAAACAATACGGGTGACATGTCTTGTGTTATTCTATAGTCTTTGGTGACGTCTACCTTGAATAAAGCTATGAGGAAACAGAAGGATTTTGATAATGCAAAATTTGGATAACATTTTGTCGGGTATTATATAACAACTGTGATCACAATTATTATAGTCTCGCGTAGCCAGACCTTCAGACTGATGGCAGAAGGTCTGGACTATATTGCAGATTTCATTTGGCGAAGGACCGCCCAAGAGGACATTTGACTGACATGTACCGCAACTAAATCACAGTTTGTTTTGTTCCGCATCATGATTAGGGGCGTGAAAATGTAAAGTCAATGTCCCTGCAATAACAGACCGGCATGCATCTATAAATTCAAGAACATTGTGAAAGTTTACTGCAACAATGGAGCCACAAACTTCACATATTTTTGAAAATCCAGTGTTTAGTTGATCCTGGTAAGCGCTCGTAAACCCAACTGTGTTCTTCTTCCACAAGGCGGTTTAGCGCCATGGCATTTGTTTTCAGACGGAACGTTAAAGAACACGACACACGCACCTCCCGGACATCCTGTAGAATTCCACCAACCAGATGACAACTCTGAAAATCTGAAGTATTTCCATATAGAGTGCCCCAGGGATGACGCATTTTTGTAGGCCAACCCGGAAGTAAGCGTCGCACGGGTTCCCTCGACTGAAAGCCTATTCATTTTTCCCATAGACTTTTGGAAAATCGCAGAAAATAAGCTCTGTGTTAAACAAAGGGTTATGACACTTACACGTTTTGTCTATCAAGATAATCTTTACAAGTTAACACAACATTTATAGATTTTGAAGCCTAAATAAAGTCGTCAGATCAACCGCATAGCAACCGCATAGCAACACCTTAGCAACCACCCCAAGTACCCCAGCAACCGCATAGCAACACCTTAGCAACCACCCCAAGTACCCTAGCAACCGCATAGCAACACCATAGCAACCACCCCAAGTACCCTAGCAACCACTTAGCAACACCTTAGCAACCACACTGAGTACCCTAGCAACCGCATAGCAACAACCTAGCAACCACATAGCAAAACCTTAGCAACCACCCAGAGCACCCTAGCAACCATCCAAAATATTATTTCTAAATCTAAATCTACTAAATCTTTTTCTTATCTATCTATCTATCTATCTATCTATCTATCTATCTATCTATCTATCTATCTATCTATCTATCTATCTATCTATCTATCTATCTATCTATCTATCTATCTATCTATCAAAACTACTAAACTAAAACAAACGATTTCAAACTGAAAAGCTTTCTGGCTTGGCTTTTTCGAGCCAACTTAAAAGTTTGTCTACAAACTTTTTTTTATCTAGTTCTAATGTTGATCTAGCTTACTTAGTCTCATACAGCCAACAAATAGTTACGTAGAATAACATTACAACTTTCAACAAACTCAAATGCAGTTTAGTATTATAGTGTAACATTAGACCAAGTGGAACAGCACTGCGTTACCTCACAATTTTAATGCGTCTAATAAACTTTCTTTCATCCATAAACATTCTGCGTCCGAAAACTGGAAAATGCTGCCTTCTGAGGACACATTTCAAGGTAGTAAGGCATCAAGGCACGTCCGAATCCAATGTTAGCTTCACTTCCTCCCTCATGAGATACCTTCCTCAGACCGATTTTTGAAGGAAGGATGTATCCTTAGCTGCCTTTGATATCCCACAATCCTTTGCTTTCCATTCTGTGACAGTTGAGCTAGAAAAATAAAGATGGCGTGCGAAAATTGCGTTTGCTGCTCAGTTTGTGTATAAATGTACGATTTTGATCAACATATTTAAAATTGTATATCATTTCTATCGAGAAATTACTACTGTAGTAATTAAATCTTTGTTTAGTTCTCACCAAATCTCACGCTATATTGCTGTAGATCATTAAACGGTTACACTGCCTCAGAAGTCTGTCCGAAATCAATTTCGTGAGGTACCTTCATGCACAAATGCTGCCGTCCAAGTCATTCTCTTATATGACAGCGAGGCAACAAGACAGCTACCTAGGTTTTCGGACGCAGCCATTATTTCCCCGTAAACATTATTAGATCCATCGGCATGACGACAAGGTCCATGATTCCACGCTCATTCAGCTTTGGTGAGAACTAAATAAATAATTAATTACTACAGTAGTAATTTCTCGATAGAAATTATATAAAAATTTAAATATGTTGATCAAAATCGTACATTTATACACAAACTGAGCAGCAAACGCAACCTTCGGATGCCATCTTTATTTTTCTAGCAAAAAAACTGCTAGAATCAACTGTCACAGATTGGAAAGCACAGGATTGTGGGATATCAAAGGCAGCTAAGGATACATCTATGCTTCCTTCAAAAATCGATCAGATGAAGGTATCTCATGAGACAGGAAGTGAAGCTAACATTGGATTCGGACGTGCCTTGATGCCTTCTTACCTTGAAATGTGTCCTCGGAAGGCAGCATTTTTCAGTTTTCGGACGCAGCCTACACCTTTGTTATTGTTATGAAGAGTGACCCCTAGCGGCAAAAAAAAAAACCAAAAAAAAAAAAAAAAAAACATTGTGCCTTTAAACTAAAAATGGTTCATAAGATAATCAATAAAAGAGCTCCTACATATTTTAATACATGTTTCTCTAGGGTAATTGAGAAACATTGTTATAATAAGCTAAGTCTTATGGATATTAGGCTACATTATGTTGTTTTAAAACTATGCATGGTCGTAGGACTTTCGAATACTCAGGGGCTCAAGAATGGAATAAGTTGCCTCTGGAAATTAAAATATTTCAAATATGGTTGGTTTTAGTTTGAAAGTCAAAAATTGGTTATTAGAGGTTGTTTTAGTGATGAATCTGTATTAGTGCATTATGTGTTTAATTGTGATTGTAAATTTTGCAAATGAGGAAACTTATTGTAGCTTTGTATTTATAATAGTATGCAATGCCAATTTAACCTATCACTAGGAGTGAAATTTATGCTTTACATCAAGGACCGCAATGGAAACAAGTTTTTAACTTTGTTGTGTTATCCTTGACAAATGAGTGTATTTCACTATTTTTTTTTTTTTTTGGATAATGAATCAAATCAAAATCAAATCAAATCAAATAAAAAACTAAGATCAGGTTAGAGCAATAAACAGATCGATATACAGTATGGTGTGTATAATGGTTTCTTTCGCAATATTAGTTTGTAAAGCTGAAGAAGGGGGGCACTGTTCTGTGATCAGCATTTTGAGGTGACATTCGTTAAATGTCAGCACTGACTCCATTCAAGCTTTACATCCTAGGCTGCCCTCAGGGTTGCCTGCTGAAAAATGGCATCTGAGAAGAGTGGGACACAGAGAAAGAGAGGACAGAAGAGCATTATGCACGTTTTATGTGCGCTGATAATAGGAAGTTAAAGAGGAAGACTGAGAGTGACAGACAGCGAGAGAGTTTTACAAAAGGGAGGAGAGATAACTCTGCTGATCCACTGCAGCCACAGAGCTTGAGGGGGCAGGCGGTTGCTATGGAAATGCCACTGGCTTTGCCCAAGGGCGATAAGTCTGTATGAATCAGAGGAAGGTTAAGAAGGAAAATAGAAGGGTGGGGGGTGGGGGGGGGGGGGATGAGAGATAGGATGCAGATGAATGGCCATCTATTGTAAACTGCGACAAAGTGAAGCTACGCAAAAGGACATCACAGATGAACTGAATCAAATATGTGAGGATTCACTGCTAGCAACTAAATATGTGTACAGCTCATGTTAATTGAGGGCATTAGAAAAAAAAACCTGAATGAGCAACAGAGGAAACACGTGCAGTGAAGGATGAAGAGGCTTTTGTTTGGATTTTCAATCTGTCTTTCTTAGCCACATCAAATTTCCACCTATTAGTCACATAATCTTTTGTCTGTGTTCCAAGTGTGTTTGCATAAAACCGACTGAATATAAGGAATCTCAGAGAAAAAAAGACATCTACAATACTGTGATGATCACAAAACACTTGCTTGAATGAACGAGACATTTGTTGGGTGTTTCTTAAACTGAAGCCACTTTTGGATTTGAAAATAGTTTCATAAAACACACTTTTTGCTCTAGTTTATTTAATTTTCTAACAATGTCTAATAGTGAATGTACATACATTGCAGGGGAAATCTTTTTTTTTTTGTTTTTTCATTTTTCTGAACTAATATATATATATATATATATAATTGCAATTTTTTCTCATGCAAAAGGAAATGA
Source organism: Chanodichthys erythropterus (assembly GCF_024489055.1). Lineage (NCBI taxonomy): Eukaryota > Metazoa > Chordata > Actinopteri > Cypriniformes > Xenocyprididae > Chanodichthys > Chanodichthys erythropterus. The sequence goes on along the minus strand of NC_090234.1, from coordinate 39,907,709 downwards.
CATTTACTTTTTTTGTGAGAATAAAATGCTTGACTACTTAGTCTTGTTTAGGCTAAATTCATTCACAATTAAATCATATTTTCACACTTTTTTCATATTGTAATTTGACAAAATTTGTAAAAATAAATAAATAAAATTGAGAATTTAAAGTGTTCATATTTTAAGATTTTAAGATGATGGTTTTTTTTTTTTTTTTTTTTTTTTAATTAACAATAAAATATTTTTGTCTTTACTATGATTTTTGTCAAGGCCGTGCACAGACATTTTGGTAGGCAGGTGCTAAAGTGAAAAAAAAAAAGGACACTCCTCTTATAATTATTTATAAATGGCAGAGTGACATATTGTTGATCATATTTTAACTGATTACATGATTTAACACTATACACTATAGGGCTGTTAAACCAAGTAAATGAAATCAGTATCAAATTAAATTAAATTAAAATAGTATCTTACCATTTATCAATATCCATTTACACTCAATTTACAATTGCCTAAATAATGTTATGAGATTAATGTTCTAAATATAACATTTTGAATATAAAAATATAAAATGTTGGGAAAAATGAATTCTATAATACTCTGTGTGTGTGCGTGTGTTATGTACACACACACACACACACACACACATATATATACTGTATATATATATATATATATATATATATATATATATATATATATATATATATATATATATATATATATATATATATATATATATATATATACAAAACTGCCAGTAGGTGGTGGCAAGTGGTGATAAATGAATCATAGAATCATTCAATCGATTCATTCAAACCAGCTGATTCATTCATGAAAGAAGCAAGACTGCGTCCAAATTTGCATACTCTCTTATGTAGTTATTTATTTTGAATAAGTAACAACTTCACAACCACTAAAAAAGTACATTCTATGTAGTATGAATGTGTGTAGTATGAATGTAATCCAGAAGTGCTACATTCGCAGTGTTGTCATCATCACGTGACCTACCAGCATCAGTTACGTAACTTCACTGCCATTCATAAATCCCCTTCCTTGGCTTCATGGGATAGTACAGTGCCCATCGTATGCACACTTCAGAATCTTGCTGGAAATAGTAGGTCATCCGGGTACTACTGAGTACTGTGTGTACTGTGAATTCAGACATGCTTCTTTTGTCACATACTGTTTTTCACATACTATATAGTAAGGAAGCATGTGATTTCAGTTGCAGCCTAAGTGTCTACTGGCTTTATGAATGGGTAATTGAATCGACTCACTCGATTTATTCAAAATCCGTGAATCATTCAAGAATGAAATGAGAGAGACTCAACTTTTCTGCTTTGTTTGGAACTATACTTTCATGGCAAAATAGAGCAAAAACAGAAGAAAAAAAAAGATTATGTTGTGTCTAAAAATGTTCATTTATATAATTAACATTGTTTGTTGAAGTGTAGTCTAAAATGAATATCATATTTTGCAGTTGTGCTGATATTCGAGGATATAGCACTCTTGCTTGTGTGATATAAACACAATACAAGAACTCATACAAGGGCAATTCATATTTTGAATTTTGGAGGCATTTTCATTAGTTTTTGGTGGCATTTCCAACACAATTTTACCTCAATGTCAGACTTGCTTGCTTGCTTGTTAAGCTTTATGGAGGACTATTGCCTAAGTTAAACTGGCTGTATTGAAGTTTAGGTCAAACACGATGGTTATCTGGCTATCACCAATGAAGACAGGTCCGGGAGTCGTGGATGCTGCTCGCCTGCTCTGTAGAGCGCTGTGGTGGCTGGAATGTAGGAGAGAGGGAGAAGCTTGTGCGGTCTCGCAGAATTAGTAAGAGTAAGTTTTTGGGCACACAATGAGAACTGATTGAGAATTGATGTCACTGGCCAAATTTAAACTAAAATATAAAATCATTTTAAAAAATAAAAAATGTTTTGTAAAAAGGATGCTTATCTAGTCAGAGGTCAAAAGGGCAGGTGCTTTAGCACCAGATTGTTAGTTAGTTATTAAAAATCAAACCCTAGGACATATAAGTGTCTGTAGTTGAAGAAACAATCAGTGATGTACAGTAGGTACAGAGATCAGTGAATTCTCAAGTGTGACACTGGACAAAAGTTACAGAGTCCACGCAGACTGCAGCCACACATAGTGCACGAGAATCCATGGCCAGGTGGTTCCTGACAGCTAAGTCAGGATGAAGAGCGAGGGGTGCAAGGAGATAAAACAGAGAGATGGATAGAACCTCAAACGATTCGCTCAGTAGATGAAAGTGTAATTTATTACCGGCTACTCAAGGGAGACAGAATATTCTTCTCCAGCACTTTTCCCGTCATCTCATGTCTGTTGGAGTGAGGGATGGGAATATGTAAGAAAGAAGCAGTTTCGGGGGTTTTCTGAAAGTCTGATGAGCTCTCCTATGTGAAAGCATCAACAATTCGCATGGAGGTCAAAGGATCAAGGTGGCCCCCATGAGAGCTGCTAAAGCATCTATGAATGCATGCATCTTTCACAACACTGCTGTAGATGGAAGATGTTTCATCTGATTCATGCAACGGTAACACTTTAGTTTAGGGTTCAATTCTCACTATTAACTAGTTGCTTATTAGCATGCATATTACTAGGATATTGGCTGTTTATCAGTACTTATAAAGCACATATTAATGCCTTATTCTGCATGAACATATTCTACATTCCTTAATCCTACCCAATTCCTTAACTTAACTACCTTACTAACTATCAATAAACAGTAGGAGTTTACTGAGGCAAGTCATAGTTAATAATTAGTTAATAGTGAGAATTAGACCCTAATCTAAAGTGCGACCGTAACATTTACAGCAAGTTTAAAGGGTTAGTTCACCCAAAAATGAAAATTCTGTCATTTATTACTCACCCTCATGCCGTTCCACACCCGTAAGACCTTCGTTAATTTTCAGAACGCAAATTAAGATATTTTTGTTGAAATCTGATGGCTCCATGAGGCCTGCATAGGGAGCAATGACATTTCCTCTCTCAAGATCCATTAATGCACTAAAAACATATTTAAATCAGTTCATTTGAGTACAGTGGTTCAATATTAGTATTATAAAGCGACAAGAATATTTTTGATGCGGCAAAAAAACTAAATAATGACATATATAGTGACGGACGATTTCAAAACACTGCTTCAGGAAGCTTCAGAGCATTATGAATCAGCGGTTCGGAGTGCCAAAGTCATTTCAGCAGTTTGGCGGTTTGAACGCTCCGAAGCTTCATTAAGCAGTTTTTTTAAATCGGCCCTAACTATATAAGTCATTATTTTGTTTTTTGGCGCACCAAAAATATTCTCGGCGCTTTATAGTATTAATATTGAACCACTGTACTCACATGAACTGATTTAAATATGTTTTTAGTACATTAATGGATCTTGAGAGAGGAAATGTCATTGCTGGCTACGCAGGCCTCACTGAGCCATCGGATTTCAACAAAAATATCATAATTTGTGTTTCGAAGATTAACGAAGGTCTTACGGGTGTGGAACGGCATGAGAGTAATTAATAAATAACATTATTTTCATTTTTGGGTGAACTAACCCTTTAAGGTGATTTCCTTTTGAAAACAAGAACAAACACTTTTACTACCTACAGTGACAGATTTCTTATTGCGTCCATGAAAAATGCCTCTGTTTTAGAACCAGATGGTGGATGGCGTCTACAAGCTCAAAAATATCCATCATGTTGCTTAAAGACCTTTCCTGTCGCGTCTGCTGATATCTGCAGGTATCTTCAGGTGTAACTGGCTTGGCCAACCGCAGTCCCATTAATCTCCAACGTCAGTTTAGCGGTAACTTCCAGAAAATGGCAGAATGACCTCCACAGCGGGAGAGCTCGTTTTGCCACGGTGTTTCCGTGGTAGCCATCAATAAACAGTGGTGAGTCCCACCAGACAAACCAGTGTTGATGAATGAGAGTCTGTGCTTAATTGCTGGGTAAATTAAAAGCTCACCATAGTGACAGCGTACTGTTGCGCCGATATTTAAAAACTCATTAAGCATGTGGATGTTTCGTTTAGTTTAGAGTCAAGGAGAGCATTTCTGTCAGAACGTGACAAAGGACTGTGGCAAGAAATAGCTCTGATAAATGTCACATGAGAGTTTTCTGAGGTGTTGATCAGGTTGCTTTTTTTCCTGAAGTGCTAATTATCAAGCTAAAAATCTAGAGATTTTACGTCCATCTGTTTACCTACCAGAATCTGTCTCCTTTTTTCACAAACACAGTTTAAAGTCAGCATGAAACTGTAGTTGTGATAGTCTTTTCTTCCACATTGTGACATATATACGAGTAAAATGGCTTCTTGAACAAAACAAAACAAAACAAAAAATGTAGGGTGGGACTTTAATTTGTCGACCAGGAACTGCTGCAATGTCAGGTGATTGACAGGTTGCCCCGCCCTCACGCCAGTAAACACGTCATCAGAGAAGAGATGTCGCTAAAAGAGGGAGGGAAGTTATTTTGATTAAAGATTACAAGGACACATGAATTAAAAAAAAAACTAATGATAGATAAAATATTTACAATAAATACTGCAATATTCCATAAATAAAAAATAAAAAAAATTGTCAATTTTGATTTCATGACTTAAGCAAAAACAAACTTCAATAGTCATGAAATCTGTATAGGTCTCTTGAATGCATCAGTTTAAATGAGGGGAGGGTTTACATCCAAACATTAATTTTAGATCAAGTTTCAGAAGTTCATTACTCTTCTAATTTGAGTCTAATTGGAGGCAGATCGGTGTCGAGTGGCTGATCAACTCCCTTGTGTGCGAGAACCTCCTGCAAGCAAAATATCTGAACATTTAAATCCTTTCATGCTGATTTGCCTTCTCCTGTGCAGCTGAGCTTCCAGAAACTTGTAACTTTATAAAATGGATTCTTTTCAGATTTACAGGGTTCTCAGAAGAGGAAATCATCATAGCTGGGTCTATGATGCAACGTCTGATGCATATGGCACACTTAACTGGAAGCACTTTAGGATTTTCGAAGTCATCATCTGATTGGTTGAATTCTACAGGATTTCCAGGAGATGTGTGTGTCGCATTCTTTAACCGTATGCCTGGAAACGAAGATACCGTGATGCCAAACCTACTGGAAAAGAATGCCGTCTTGTTTACAACTGTGACAATGAGCGCTTATGACGATCAACTAAATTCTGGATTTTCAAAAATATATGAAGTATGTAAAGTTCGCAGCAGGAGACCTATTATGCAAAATTCACTTTTGCATGGTGTTTGGACATAAATGTGTGTTGGCAGTGTGTCTACAGAACCACCCTATAGTGATAAAAATCCACCATTTTTAATCCCCATAAATCATAAGCAATGTCTCAGAACAAGCCGTTTCCAGATCCCTGGCAGTGTGACGTCATAAAAGCCACAGGCCCCGCCCACGAATGTTGACAGACATTGATGTTTGAACATAGAACAGCCCTGAGTGCGTTCACAGAGAATGTTTCCCAGGCTTTTTAGGTGTTCTGTAGCTGGATGGATTAATTCAATGAGCTCTCTCCATTTACTCCCTAAACAAGGTGGATTAACTTGGTTTTCCAGGAAAATGCTCCCTCAGTTCTGCCGAAATTCGTTTATGTCTGCGCAAATCATTTCACACCGGACTGCTTTGTGAACGAACATCAATACAAAGGGACAAAGACTGTGCTAAAAATGTGCTACTCAAGGATATACAAGTAAAAACTGTTCGTGTTCCAGCTTACAGTCTCCAGAGTGATACAGGATACAGCATTAATGAAGGTGAGAGCACTTTATTACAGTTCATCGGAGTTTATTTACGGGTATAAAATGTAACAGTTTATTAAGCACCACCCGAAAGGCATAAAGTCTTCATATATTTGTTTACTGTTAGTTGTAATGAGTATTTCTGTGTTCTTCGCAATGTTATGTTGGCAATAATACAAGGAAAAGAGAGAGTTTATGGATAATATTTTAATGTTTTATTAAGTTCTTACAGAGTTTTTCTAAAGTGAAAACAGACGCTTCATATGTTGTGTGATGTACAATAAACGTCATAAAACTCATCTGTATAGTTTTGGCCATCATTTGGACGGTACATCAGGCTTGTTGTAATATAGTGGATAAAAACAAGAAGACATTATAAGTTATAACCATAATAGACCTTTTTCACACTTCCGGGTTTTTGGCTTCCGGAATGAGCCACGCAGTGTAAAAGATTTTCCGGTTACAGTGATAGATAGCCTCGATCAGAACCAGTTCGGGAATCAAAGTCGTTTTACGAATTAAATGTCTTGAAAATGTTTGAACGGCCTTGGTGAATTATTGGTGAGAGGACACTATTTAATAAATAATTTGAAGTGATGGCGGTTAAACTGGTTATATTCTTCGTGTATGTTTGGCGCGGCTGTGCATTATCGCGCTCCATGTGCTGTAAAGACAGTGTCTGTGTCTAAACGTGCATACTATGTGACATTATTAATATTCAGTACTATTTAGGGTGGATAGTATGCACATAATGAGATGTATAGAGTGTTTTTAGCGACGTGCTGGGGAAATGATCGACTGGTAGATCCCTTATCACACAAGCCTGATCCTCTGATTCGTGAAGCAGGACTGCTCGCACCATGATATTTCTGGATATAAACACTTCTGTCATCTCTCACTCATTTTCCTGTCATCATCATCTTAAAGTGTGTATTATGCGCAGCATTGTTGTGCTATTGCAACATGCAAAGACTGATAGTTGTGTACAGTGTGGTTTTGGAAATTATGTCTTAGTTTAATCATTTTAATCGATCAGGATTAATTATAACATATGCTTGAATGTGGGATGTGATGCCATATGAGACATGCTATATATTTTTTAAAACGTAGCTATTAAACTCACGACAATATTATGTATCTCACGACTTTATATCCCACATTAAAGTATATATTGGGAGTTAATTTTTTTAATTACTAAATTATATAAATGTTCGTAGTACGTAATACGATCTGGGAAATTGCTGAATGCGTAGCCTTTGCTGTATGACAGCTGGTGATATAAATCCATCTTCCGGTAAATTCGATCAATGGTCTGAGTGGCTGTATAAGCTACAAACAAGTAGAAAATAATTTATTTGTAGATTATACAAAAGCTATTTGGAAAACAGACAAAACAGAAAAGGTAAGAAGCGATATTTGAGAAAAGAGCATATCAATGTAATAGCCGTAGACGCATAGCGGAACTAACTTTACCCTGCGTCACGTGATTTCCGATTCTTGTGAAAAAGGTCTATTTAACTAAACTATACCTGTTCTGATGCAAAGCATGCTGGAAACTTGAAATCTGCTGCAACTCTTCTGATAACGTCGGTTACGTCGGTAACATTGGCAATGATGTGACAAGGATGATGTCACTTTATATCACTCAGTATACTTAAAAATAATAATTTAAGTATAAGGGTTTACTCAAAAATGTTGAACTACACAAAAATAAAACTAAACTCCTCGTTTAGAAAATGTAATTGTTTTAAGTCAATGATTTAATAGACTTTAACTGCAGCGTACATAATCTTTATAAGTTAGTAGTACTATCCGGGTTTACAGTGTAGCTGTTACCAAACAACCTGAAAGAAAATGTCTCAACCAAAAAGTTGATTTCTCAACATAATCTCTGTACAATATACAAATAAATGGGTAATTCACCTATCGCTGGGAGTTTGATTGACAGGAGATCTGACCAATCACAATGCCGAATCTGCCATTTTGTCCGACAAACAAACTAGACAGGAGAGTTAGTAGATTAACATCAGTGGACTTAAACTTGAAAAATGGTGTGTATTGACATCTTTCCGCGGTTGATATAACATACCCTCTGATGTTCATTCACGTATATTTCGTGCAATAACTACGAAAAGATGATCGGTTTACGTGTCGCGAGAACTGAGGTGCTACAGAGATCTGTCATGACACATTATTTTTATTCATAACACAAAATGGTATTTATTGTTTGAATTTCTTATAAAAATGACCAAATTTAAAAGCTAAGACTCTGCCCTGTCCTCTGTGTTGTCTGTCGGTGCGTTGTCAGTGTCCTCTTTGCTCCTCGATGTATGAGAGCATGAAGTGTGGAATGAGAGCCCCATGGCTTGTCGGACGTAGCAATAGTAACTAAGGGGGGGTGGGTCTTTGCGAAGGGTCAGTTAGTTATGCTGTCACAAAGAATGTACTTAAAGCCCCGCCCACAGTAAATATTAAGGGCAATTCACAACAAATTTCACACAGTGATTACATTGTTAATTTGTCTGTCTGCACGTTTTAGGGCCTAATTCACTAGTATTACGCAAATTAAGAAACAAAGCCTTTTTTTTCGTCCATTTAGGAGCTTGACAACCCCTGCATAATGTCTTCAAAAACCTCTACTTTTGTATCCCACAGGAAAAGGCTTTGGAACAACATGATGATAAGTAAATAATTTTTCTTTGGGAGTGAACTGTTCATTTAATATTTCAGGTATTTTTCTCTGTTGTCTGATGCCTGCTAAAAGGTCAAGATTACTATTTATCTCAAACAAACCTACTGTTATATAGTCCACCTTCCCCTATTTTAAGTTTGGTGATCTCACCTGATTACCGATGTGATACCTGAAACCCTAAATATCGAAAATATGCCCTCTAACTGAACGAAAACTGGGGCACAAAATAAATCGGCGACCAAGATGAAGAAAAGCACCAACCCTTTCGACCACATCTCAACACAGACTCCCATGAGGTTTCACCAATTAAGATAGCTCCCTGAGCAGGGGAGAGGTCTCCTGACATGCTGTCATGTAGATGGAGAGACTGAGTCATTACGGAGAGACGTTGTTCCTGGCTACAGACAGTGAGGATAGTGGCTTTAATTGGCAGAGCGTTTGTTTGGGAGTCCTGTCTGCTCGGATTTCTTAAGGTTAGGACTGCAGGGATTTGCTCTTTATGCAAATGCCTCCCCAAATACGCAGTTGCAGCTGAGACTTGAGAACTATGTAGACTCTTCCATGACTCTGACATACCAACACGGGTTCCTCATATCAGTTTGAGCCAATTCGAGACTCTCAAGAGATGAACACAATGGGGTGTTGTCTTATGGACCAATGACAGATGATGGCTGATGCCTTGGCATTGGCACAGATCCTCAGCAAAGACCACAAGAACTAGACAAGTCCTCCGCATAGACCCCTATGGCCAGCTTCGACTCCTAGCCACCGTATGCTGGCGTGATATATCCTAATCTTGTGATGCAGCCTGGAATCATAACCACATGAAGATGCTTCTTTTGGCCAGAGGAGGACTGGTCCAACTACTTAGACTGGTTTCTCCCAAGGTGTTTTTCTTCCCATTCTGTCACCAATAGAGTTTGGGTTTCTTGCCGCTGTCACCTCTGGCTTGCTTAGTTGGGGACACATAATATTCAGCGATATTGTTTATTTTGCTGTACTGACACTATTCATAGTTTTCAGTCACATGACTGGTACAGAGACTGGACAGGCAAAACATCCTTAGAACTGCATTACAGTCCTGTCAATCTTCCATTTCAAAAGAAGACAAACAAAATGTGAATGAAATATCCAGCACCTGCTGCAGTATTTCAGTCACTAAAAACAGCTACCCATTCGAAAACGCTTAATGTTAAAAATACTAAAAGTGCCTTAATGTACTAGAACAATGATACTGGAGGACTGGATTCGGTGTGGACCTTGATGATGGTGAGTACTATGGGCGAGATGAGCCTAGAATGTGAACGCAATGTGTTAAATGGTTAAGTGTTTTATTTATAATGGTTTTCTATGGAAAAACGCTTAATGAGAAACTGTGTGTTCCATTTATATTCTGGGTTCATCTGCTTGCCTCATCAGTGAGATGTATAGTGGATTTAATCTTTTAATATTACAGTCTTCATTGGTACTTTGTACAAACCTGGTAAAATCACTGGCAGGCAATGGAGGTATAGCCTTGTTTTGCCCTCCAGGTGGGCGATCTTATAAGAGTGTGACTTCATGGGAAAACTATGAATTGGATGAGAACTGAACTTCACAATAACATCAGCTGCTTTATAGTTGAACTCATTTCATATTTGATGATTTTTACACAGTTCTTGAATGGAACTGAATCAACACTGAACTGACCTCAGCAGAACAAAGACACTATTTTCTTTTTAGAGCTGATTTACAGCAAAACTGAACTCTGTTTGCATCATTGAATCATTATTTTCCTGTAAATTCTGTATTGTATAAAGCACTATATAAGTGATTTGACTTTGGAATAACCGTGGATCCACTACTGCACTATAAAGACTGATAACATTTCTAAATTGACATGTGTTTCGCCTTCCAGAATTATAAGATATACTAAAGCAGAGGTGGCCTTAATCGTCTGACCGTCTCTCGTTCTTTCTTCGCCTTCTTTTTCAAAGCCTCAATGTTCTGAACTCAAATAAAGACACAAATATATTGGATCCGCTGTCTCTGCAGGATCCCCGGATCAGCGCTATCTGAATTCAACGTCAACATTTGCTTTAGGTCCATATGAAAGACAGAGAGAGGAAATAAAGAGGGGAAATACTGTATTTCCTTTCATTTCAGCACTAGCATGTGCTCTCTAAGCAGCCATAGACTACCTCAGAGAAATATTTGCTTTAGAATTACCCGCAAAAAGAAACGTCTGAGCCCTTTGAACAGACTAGTGCAAAATCTCTCTGATCAAACAAGGGAAAGCGCCAACATGTCAGCAGATGCAACACAGGAAACACTGAGAATGGCAAACGTTAGCTCCACTTACAAGCACAGTTTGGATCAATGGATTTTCCGTATACCTGACGGACGGTCACCTACTCTCATAGCCTCAGGGTTTGAGCGATATTCACGGAAATGTCCTAGGGGGAATTACTCGGGTTATACAATACAGATACAAGCAAATAGGATGATGCCGAAAATGAATAATGTCTGACGTGTGTGTCTGATACACAAACACACACACAGCGGTGATATGAGGAATGCTATTTGAATAAACATTTCCAATAAGGACATTGTGTTTTTGTTTGTCAAATCGTAGACATTAGCTTAAGGCTAGTGAGATTGGTAAAGGATGTTGAGAAAACTGACATGGATTGGTCAAAGGTTCACTAGTTCCTCATATCAACTCAAAACAGACCAGCACCCCAGGCAGACAGGACATTTTGCTTCATTGCAGGCTAAAAAAAAGGAAAGAAGAAAAAAACAACAACGAAGAAGTGTACAAAGGCAACATCTGGTTTCATATTCAAAGGCTGTAAAGGAAATGGTGGGACTTCTGTTTTGATTTATGGAATTATTTGAGAGCTCTCTCTCTCTCTTCCTACCACTCATCCTGTCCACATTCACATTGTCACAAATATGAGAACAAACCTCGTCACAGAGACAGAATCAGGCTTGTCTCAGATGATTGATGTTGGGGTATGTATCGTAAGGAAGACGCATAAAAAGGAGACAAACAGAACAACATCACTGATATTCTATTTTTGCCAGCCTTGTCTTTTTTATCTCTCTGAACCATGCTGTCTGCTTGAAAAAATTAACATCTGCTAAATGATCCTACCATTGCTAAACAAAAGTTTGCCAAAAATCAGACTGGCTTGTACACTGAAAAAATTATATGATCAATAAGCTATGACAAAATATGTTTTTACATTGCTTTAACTCATAGATAGATTTAGCTATTTTTATGTTATACAAGATTCAACTAATCTTTAAATGACTTAAACATCCACTTGGATTGTACTTAGAAATTGAAGGAAGCATCTTTTTTTTTTCTTTTTTTTTTTTCTTTAATATATCAAGGCATATCACTCAAATCCACCTTATTTTTCAATAATTAAGCTAAGAATGAGCGAGATTAATGATTCATTAGTTGCTATAGAGGTAAATACCAAGAATAACAAAGTTAATGGTTTGCGCAAACAAACCAGTGTGTCTATGATTGTGTAAATTAAAATAATTAAATTGATAATAACAAATACCAGTTTGCAATATCAGGCTTGCTAAAATAGCTGGAAGCAGCTGACATCCAAAGCCTTGCACATATTTAAGTTAAAAAATTACATTCAAAAAGGTGGATATCACTTTACAAAATACTTTGAATCAAAAAAATATCAATCAAAAAAGAATTTTTGCTACTTTTTTTATTTATTCAGTTAAAAGCAGATAATGCAATACAACTCATGAAGATTTTGTCACAATTTAATTTTTAATTTTTAATTAATTTTACAATTCAATTTAACTTTTATTTGCTCATCACATTCAATATATTTATAAGTTAGATTTAGCATGCTAACATGTTCCATTGCATTCAGCTTCTTCTTAATTTCTTTTTTTTTTTTTTCAGTTTAAAGCTGCAGTCTAAGTTTTGCCTCTTTGTCGCCATCTCTGTTTGAAACCTGCAATTGCAGTTTTTTGCATAAGTATCATCTTTACATGGGTTGTGCACTGGTTATGCATTCGCACAGCTCCTCAGCGCGGATGAATCTAATGTTTGCTGTCAATCACTGCACCAGTGTGGATACTGTACTTCAGAATCACAGATTCTACATCTTGGGAGTATGGAAAATGTCATCTGAACAAGTAAGTAACATGTCTGCCAATTTTGTTCTGATGAGCTGAGAAAAAAAGCATTACAATAAATCGTTCTGCCAATCGTTCTGCCAGCTCAGATCACATCAAAACCGTGCAATTTATTATTACTGTTATACTTTGTTCTCAAATTGTTAATGTTAACAACATCAGCATTTCGTGACTATGTTTATTTAGTGTGTCTTAGCGTTACCTGCAGATTTCAATTTCTGTAGCCACTCCACAGTCCGACGTCTTTTGCTTTTGATTTTACGAGTGAATTTCCAGTTGTTGCTGATGATTGTCATTTGGACCTTTCTAGTTTACAATCTGCCATCAAAACGATAAGTTGAATTATTGCAGCTGCTGTGAGAAAAGGCTATAAATGATCCGCTGCTTGCAGCATCCTCCACATGCCATATAGCCTACTAGCTATATGGCTACCAGCTAAGATTAAGGACTGCAGATAAAATGTGCTTTACAAAAAGGAGATCTTTGGGCAATGGAAATATGGTTCATTTTATTTAGACAGATTTTTGAATATGAAAGGCTAACAACTTTATTCACCATGATTGTATTACTTTGTAATACAGTTCAAAATACTCCTTCCTGCTCAGTGAAAATGATTCAGTCTGGCTTGCAGCCTGTCATGACAGGTTATATTGAGAATACATAAATATATGGAGTAGTAATTAAATGAGCAACCACTGCTAGTATTTACAAGGTCACAAAAACCTCGCACGGACAAATTGCTGGCGGGCAAGAACTCAAGTTTAAAACTCTTTTTTGGTAGATTCTGCAGGAAAAGCAAACAATCTGCTACCAAAATATTTAAGCAACCATTTGTAGCACAAAAACACAAGCGAGAATGCACTGTGTATTAAAAATGACAGGAAAATTTCAAATGTAATGCAAGTTGCCCCCCATGCACTGTATGTCTTCCTAATATTTAATATGTGCTGCATCAGGACTCGGTCAGTCAAATCAGAGAGACGCAGAGGAAAAGCGTGGGCAGGAAATTCCACAGGAGCAGCACACAGAGTGGGGAACACAACTGTGGCCCTGTACCCCAAAACCCACCAGCGGCCAACTCAAACAGCAACTCCCCATGAGGAAATGACTGGCCAAACAGAAAACAGCAATGAATCTGCATGGCATGAATGTCAGGATTTCTCCATGCTGTTTTCAGGACCTGCAATCTTGTGTGGCTTTACCACCTCACTCCAATAGGGCTGGACTAATGAAGAGGTATGCACTGGCATCAGTCGTATTTTCACATCTGTGTACAGCAATTAAAATGCAGCCAATCCAGTAATTTATTGCATGATATAACACCTCGATGTGGTCACGTATAAGTAGGTTTTAGTCCATCTGTGTCTTGGCTCTGGTTTTCTTCCATCTTAAAGTCTAAAGCAATTTTCTGAGACGCACATCAGGCCTAGACCTTGATTAAATTCTTTTGTTAACAGTGATTCTCCTCTAAGAGCATCAGACGTAATCTGTGTCCAAAAAGCTCATAGTCTGCTCTTGATAATGGTGCTGACTTCCAAAAGATCTGATAAGATCACACAACTGTGAAAACAAAAAAATCCCTTTCCAGATGGGGGCAAAGGAAATGATCCTAAAATCAATGCGGCTCTCCTCTTGTTGGGGTTTGTTTGAGTGTATTTACTTGTTTTCTGTGGTGAATTATTCTAACCATATGTCATGATGTGGATACTTGGAACCAATGTGCAGCTCATGTATCTTAAATGTTGATTATACTTGTAATTAATAAATAACTTTTATCTAATATCTTTAAACAATATGACATGAAAATATTAAACAAAAAATTCTATTTAATCAGGTTCCATTCATTGATTAAATTAATACATTTAGTTTCAGACAACTGTGTCACAGGACTGACTGCCACCGAAAACGAACGTTTAGTTCCTTAAAAAAAAAGAAAAAGAAAAAAGATAAAACAGTATAATGGAAGATGTTCTGAAAACAATTTGGGCTTGTTCAGGTGAATCACTCAACCGAATTAACTATCAGACACAACTTACAAACAGTTTACCCATTTATTAAAGTGGACCTATTATGCGCCTTTTAACAAGACGTCTCTGTTGTGCCCAGAATGTGTCTGTGAAGTTTCAGCTCAAAAATACCCCACAGGTCATTTATTATACCAAGTTGTAAATGCCCATTTTTGAGTGGAAGGCAAAACATACCATTTTCGTGCTTGTATCTTTAAATGCAAATGAGCTTTCCAGAAGAGGGCGGAGCCTGTGCAGCTCCTGCCTCGAATACTCAGCCAAAAACTAACAAAACATCTGTTTGGTTTCAATTATCATCTTTATCGTGTCCACGCTCACATGACATTGCAGTTCTTTATCATCATGAAAGTTATTATTTGCATGTGTTTTAAAGCCATGACAGTTTAAACTTCTGATATATGGTTTTCTGAGCACACACATCCGAAGCACGTGCACAGAAAGCTGCCTGTCCGACGACGTGTCCTGTGAGTATTAAACTGATTTCTCTTTCGTGTCTTATTGCACGTAAACTGTCAAATACAAACAAGGTTATGTCAAAAGCACACAAAGTTCACAAACATTGCCAGTTATGTCTGTGACCCTAAACAGCAGGGAAAGAACATGTGTGTATTAGATCTGTGTATTAAAGTGACAACAGTGTAATATAAAGTACCTATTGCTGAATATGCTGTTAAAATGAACCAAACAACAAAAGAAAAACAGAAAAAAAAGTGTTCTTCGTTAAAAACTTCAGTAATTTTAATAAGAATACATTTCTTACTTGAATGCTGCTGTTAAATGCTCCGGCGAGAAATGGCGGACTGTGTACAGCATGTTCAGGGGAGGAGCTAAGCTAATTGAGTAAGTAGTCAAATTATGTATTTTTTACAATAGATCCTGTGTCTACTTAATTATGATTATGATTAATTATGATTTTTGGGGAATATAAAAGGAGTGGCTGGATTTTTACCATTTTAGGCTAGTTGTTTACACACTGTGGACACAAATCTGCATTCAAACACCTTATTAAAGTTTAAACACATTATAATTTTACATAATAGGTCCCCTTTAAAGTATAAAGTGAGTATTTTCTGACTTTCTTTCTTCATTGTTAGTACACAAAAGGAAAAAATTTGAAGACTGCGCTCATTGCTCTTTTGATTGTGGATTTTGCACACAGCATAAACGTATCTTTAAAATGGACCATAAACAGGTTTACATTTTAAATGGCTATTTACTGAAAATCATTACATTCACCTTTGCCCTTTCATAAGTAATGGTACCTGATTTGTGAACAAATCACTTTTATACAGATTAATTTCACAAAACTGGTTTAACTGATTGTTTGTTAAACCCACATATTACATTAAATGGCAATACAAAACGTGCCATTTTAAGAAGAAATACATTTCAAACTGTTTTGCCACAAAACAAAACAAAAAAGGAAACCAAGATAACACAGGATCTATTGTAAAAGATACATAATTTGACTACTTATGGTCCTAGGGTATATTAAGACCTGCATTTTTTTGTATGCTATCACATACTGTATTGCGAATGAGGATTTTCTCAAAAGCTGCTATTCTTTACACATTACAACAACATTATCACATTGGGTTGAACTATGCAGGGACAGAGAAGAAAACCGCATAGCTCTTGAAAATGTCAGTCATGGCTTTTATTCTCTATTGAGTGTTGAGATTTACATGACAACAAAAGGTAACATAATACCAGTTGGCAGAAGCTAGTCCCTCATTAGAGCGTCTCTCTCCCTGACTCACCAGAGCCTGATTCACAGCTCAAATCTCAACACAAAGATGAGCTTTAAACATCCATAAACCCACATGCCCATGAACACCACAGCATTATGATGCGTATATAAACAATTGAAGATAATCACACTATGCAAATGCGATATTCCCCAAGGGGATGATACAAGTCCTCTGTTAAACCACCTGAGACAATAGGGTTCTGGCAATACCTCAGGTAACCAAGCAATACTGGAAAACATCACACATTTTACTAGTAACTCCATGTGCTTTCCAAGCAGGACAACAGGAAGGGCTAAATAGACTGGGGTCACTCCAGGTCTATTTAATCAAATGCAAAATTCAAAATAGGAAAATGTATTTATTGTTATGAACTGAATTTAGCTTACGAACAGAAGTCTTGAGTACAAATTTTACCACTAAAATAGCATACAGTATAGCCTAGTTATTTCAGAATATTTTAGCACTCACTTATGAGTCCTCATTTATGAAAATGAAATACAGATGATAGCCATATTTAAGCAGGGTTTGGGCTACACTAAACAATGCTGAAGTGTGTGGAAATGTTGCACTGTGCATCGCACAGACTCTCTCTCTTATGTCGGAAATATCCAAGAATGAGAAGTAATAAATTTTTATCACCGGCACTCAGCAAATACTTGACCTGAACATCCAAATATTGGTTCAGTTGCTTTTACAATCAGTCACTCATTTATATCTGTTGTGTTTTATTTGGCATTTAATGGTACAAATATTTTAAAAAACCTAATTCAGTCAAATTCTCATGATAGGAATAATATCTTGAGTCCACAGGGATTATACAGTGGAATAATAACTAATACAGACTAGTGAAAAACTGAATTGCGTCCTTAAATAGTCTCCTTGAATCAAGCCGTCTGAGATGTGCACCCTCTTCACGGGTAGAAAGCAGGAGAGAAGAGAGTAAGTTGGCGACTAATGAGTCCGGACAGGCCGGTAACTCTCAGGAGAATTGAGTTTCTCTGCTGCTATTGGGCGCTCTCAAATCATTCTACATTATCCTCCCACCTGAATAAACGTTTTCAGCAAAAACGTCTTTCCAGCTCACTGTCAGGGAAGGGTTCAATCAGACTCCCATCAAACTATTACTGATCACAGTTCTCAGCTAAAGTGTGGCAGATTTTGTAGTAATGCAAATCCGCAGGAAGCTCCATACGCAGAGTGTGCACATAGCTCTTTTAGTGGATATTACCATTTAAAAACTGATTTGTTTGCATTATCATGCCAAAATTAATTATGTTCACAGCTATCAAAGCAAGGTAAAACTTGTGTTACAGGGAAAAGAAAAAATGAATGTAAATATACTCGGTATAGTGATACAACATCATGTTACAGGGTAGTATCCTTTAAAAGGAGACTTATTTACCCCTAAAAGGTGCATTTTAATACATTAAAGGATTAGTTTACTTTCAAATGAAAATTACCCCAAGCTTTACTCACCCTCAGGCCATCCTAGGTGTATATGACTTTCTTCTTTCTGATGAACACAATCAGAGATATATTAATAAACATCCTGACGCATCCGAGCTTTATAATGGCAGTATGCGTTACCAAACGAGTATGAGCTGAAGAAAGTGTCTCCTTCCACATCCATCCATCATAAACATACTCCATACGGCTCCGGAGGGTTAATAAAGGCCTTCTGAAGGGAAGCGAGGTGTTAAAAAAAAAATGTGTAAAAAAATATCCATATTTAACAAGTTATGGCGTAAAATATGTACACTCTAAAAAATGCTGGGTTAAAAACAACCCAAGTTGGGTTGAAAATGGACAAACCCAGCGATTGGGTTGTTTTAACCCAACTATTGGGTTAAATGTTTGCCCAACCTGCTGGGTAGTTTTACTTAACTCAACTATTGTTTAAAAATTACTGTATTGCTTATTTAAAATGAACCCAAAATATCTTGAAAATTAACATTTATTAATATGTTTAATAAATGAACATTTTCATTTCATTTTAGATTCATTTTAAGTCAGCCATATAGTAATTTTCAAACAATAGTTGGGTTAAATAAAGCTACCCAGCAGGTTGGGCAAACATTTAACCCAACAGTTGGGTTAAAACAACCCAATCGCTGGGTTTGTCCATTTTCAACCCAACTTGGGTTGTTTTTAACCCAGCATTTTTTAGAGTGTAGCTTCTGCCAGACCGCCTTCCGTATTCTTCAAAAAGCTTACGCTGTACGTCCTATGCCTTTCCTATTCAACTTACGGAACTAACGCGATGCCAGTTCTGTTTTTTCTGTAATTTGAATACGGAAGGTGGTCTGGCAGAAGCTACATATTTTACTTCACAACTTGTTAAATATGGATATTTTTTTACACATTTTTTTTTTAACACATCGCTTCGCTTCAGAAGGCCTTTATTAAACCTCCGGAGCCGTGTGGAATACGTGTATGATGAATTAATGTGGATGGAGACACTTTCTTGAGCTCATACTCGTTCGCTCGCTCGCTCGTGTCATTATAAAGTTCGGATGCGTCAGGATTTTTATTAATATTTCTCCGATTGTCTTCGTCAGAAAAAAGAAAGTCATATACACCTAGGATGGCTTGAGGGTGAGTAAAGCTTTCGGTAATTTCCCCTATTATTCTATTTTAGAAATTCCTAATTGTTGTTTTGGTTGTATCCTGCTATTAGTTTACATGAATCCAAGGTCTCATTATATACATTGCACATCACCTCATTTCTCAAAGAGTCTGAAAATGGTTTGTTAGAAAATCAGGCCTCTCGAAACCCCTTCCTTCCCGATAGCCTACTCATCTCTGATTGGTCAGATGGTCCAGTCTGTTGTGACTGATCTACTGCTTACAGCACGTGTCGGAAACAAACACCAAATAAATATATTTGAATTTCAGCACCGGATCTTCCTCAGTGCTTGATACAAATAATAGCAATGGCATTGGTTTTTCTGTATCAATTCCAGCGCGAGTCCTCGTCATTTGGAAGTGCATACAAAGTGTAGACAACACAAACAAAACTCTTCCAGTCCTCAGCTTCAGTCACAGTGTTTTTTGGGGGGCGGGTCAGAGTACACATTGTTTGCAGGCAGGCAATGAAGACCAATGAAATTTGTAACAAACCTACATTGAGTTTGTGGTTACACTTTATTTTAAGGTGTCTTTGTTACACTGTAATTACACATTTAAGTACTGAGTAATAATAAGTAACGACATGTACTACAGTAGGGTTAGGATTAGGGTTTGGTGTAGGGTTAGTTGCATGTAATTATGCATAACTCATAGTTATTACTGTAGTAACAGCATGTAATAAGTAACAATGATACTGTAAAATAAAGTGTTACTGAAAATGTTTATATAAAAAATATATATATTAATATCTGTGTCCATACCTGTTCTCATATGTACACTTGTCTAAATAGCAAAGAATACAACCTTCAGGGGCTTAAATGGGCAAAAAGCTGCATATTTAAACACCCAAACAGAACACACACACACACACACACTGTAGTTTGTTGTACTTGTGGAACCTGTCAGCAGTTACAGATCTTGCTCTGAGCACTTCACCACTAATTGCCTCTGGTGCTAAATTTAGAGAGCGAGTGAGTGAGTGAACAAGAGAGCGAGGGAATATTCAGTAAGATGGAAAGGAAGGAAGCTCGAGACAGGCAGAGAGAAGGCTAGAGATAGATGGAGTGAGATCTGGAGCTCCTTTGATCAGAAATACAGATTGTAGTAAGAAAGCACCCTCTCCTCCTCCTCTCGAGCTGGCAGGCAGTACGGCTCACTCACCAGCCCCTCTCACACTCTCTCTCTCTCTCTCTCTCTCTCTCTCTCTCTTTCTTTCCCACCCTTTCTCACTCTTTCCGAGTCTCTGGAGAGTACCAGAACTATTCCATATGTCAGGCCTGTCAATCAGAGCAGAGCAGGGGATCCCACACTGCAATCCATCGCCTATTCACGCGCCAAAGTCCACGATTTATTTTGTCACCATGGGTGGTTTTAAACCTCCCCTGGACATTCTGCCACGGTATCCAAATAATCTGAAAAATTAATGATGTTAATTGCTCTGTTTAATGATGTTGGATTGGCAGTATGTCAGCGCAATCAAAATCTACCCCAACAATAGTGCAAGAGCAGCATATGGCTTGTTTCGGTGTGTATTTGATTTTTTGATGTTGTTGTTCCTGCTAAAAATCTGCCAATCATTTTGTATCATAACAGAAGGAAAATATTGTTATTTGTGGGAATGAATTGACTGACCTTTTGTCGACTGCTTGATTAACTTCCTACGCATGTGCATATGTTGTCCATGGTGAACATATTAATTGTGTGGGGAGGTGCATAGCTATAAATAAATAAAATATTATTTTCCATTGAGTATTTATGTCTATTGCATGCTGAAAAAAAGCTGATGTCACATCACTAAAATTGTTTTCTGCTTGAAGTTTACTATTACCATTAATACCTCAACGTTTCATTGTCAGGTCTTTGTATTCTATGTTAGTGTATTTTAAAAATAAAAATGTAGCCTAAATGTTGTCAGCATTTTTACAATCATTTTAAAGATGATAAGAAAAAACCACAGGGACTTAAAATCATTCATGCAGTTCAATAAAGCAAACATATCATAGGAAATTTTCTCTTTTAACACTTCAAAGAACAAGAAGGACGTGACAATTAGCAGTCATCTCCTCATCAGCTGTCAGAGGAGAAATTCAGCGCTCCACACACAACCCAGTTGAGAAGTCCAACACTTCAAAGCCTACTGAGGTGTTCAAATACTGCCTGTTTCTCTCTTTCTCTCATTCTCTCAGACATGCTATGTTTTTTTTTTCTGTTACATCACAGAATTTCAACCCAAATAATGACAACAAAGATTTATGGTGTTAATAATATTTATAAAAATCTAGGATGTTAAACTATTATCAGCCTTCCAATGAAAAGGTTTGAGTTTTGTCAGGAAAACTGCTGTATTATATGGAAGCATTAAATTAAATTAAATTATTCACTAAAGATTTCAGAATAAACTGAATTCTGTTTTTCAGTATTATACACTGTCAGAGTCCATCTAATGTTACATTCCTGCTCTCTTTAAAAGTCGACAGTTTACTGGGTAATTAATAGGGTACATTGAGTACAGTTGGAACATGTTTTTTCTACTTTTTCCTGCACTTAAACTTTCACCGTTGTTAGTTTCACTCAAACATGCTTGGTCATATTACTTACATAAAAAAACTCATGTAACATGAACTTAATTTAACTTCTTATTTATACTAAAAATGGGTATTGTCAGCTTTACTTAATAAGTGTTTGTTCAGTCAACTTAACATTGCTGAGTGAAACACAAATTAATGTTGACAACTAACTGGGAAGTGGATCCGTAGTTCCCAGCATGCTTTGCAAGGGACTGCATTAGGAGAGTAAATTTAGGCATTAAAGTGTTATTTTATGTGTTTTTCAGTAAAGGGAAAGATGTTATTAGTTTATGTTAGTGTTTAATGTTCAGTTATGTTGGACATTTAGAGGACTTTCTGTAATGTTTTTGAATGTTGTGACAAATAAGTGACAATTAAATTCAAATGATTTGTATTTACTTAAAGAAATTTTGTCAGCTTCACTTGAATTTCTTTTGTTCATGCAACTAATTTGTTATTTGTACAATTACTCAATACAGTTGCGTAGAACTACTTGACACTGCTTTTTTAAGTAAATTCAATAATTCATTTTTTGAGTGTTGTACAGTATAAATATTAACAATATATATGAATACTTTCATCTGTCTACTAACAAAATCTATGTCAAAAACATATGTAATTCATAAACTAATAAAAAAAAATAATAATAAGTTAAAGGGGTTTTTCCACATTGATGCCACAGAAGAACCATGAAATTTTTTTAAAGGAAATTCTTTTTCTTAGTGTAAAGAACTTACCACCCTCAAATGTTTTTGCAGAAATGTGCACTGTAGCTTTAAAATTTAAAGTGAATGTGCATGTGGATGACAGCTCTTATTGCTTGAGAAGTAACATATTCTGTTCACTGTTACAACTGTACTTAGTCTGCCCTTCATTAAACACTTTTGTTGGGAATCAAGAGCTGGTTCTTACTCAGACCTTGTTTAATAAAAAAAAAAAAAATTGAATAATATCTGAAGAGAATGTCTTTCAGTTGTCGTGAATACCACTGGAATACCATACTAAAATATTCAAACTTATTCAAGCTCATCACAACACTGCTACTGAATAGAGTGGGCAGTGTAGACAATTAAACAACCAATGACCCTTACGAGAGATTCTTTTCGGTCTGAATTCTGAACAAGTCTCTAATAACGGTTCTTTTTTTTTTTTCTTTTTTTTGAGAAGACTTCCCATTCCTACTCTTTTTACACCAATAAAGTTGTTTGTATAATATTTTTTGAAGACACTGACAAATTCTTGAAAATATGTATTGACTCAACATTGTTATCAGCTCTGACGATAAGCACCTTTTTACAAGGGAAAAAAATGCCCACCATGATCCAGCCTCCGGCTATGTAATCAATCACAGTCACACAGAGGAAGCTGAGGACAGAAGTGCCTGATGCTGATGGTTGATCTGGACAGAACACATGCATGATTTACAAAATTACCAAAAATAACATTAGGATTTATACATTAGGACTTATACATTAGGACAACGATTCACAATCTGACAGCTGTCAGAGATTTGTTTCGTTCTTGTTAATGTAAGGGCTGTAATTTGTTTAATGCAAACACTGATAATTTGACAGCTGAATGAAATGAAATGTGCAAGTGTTTTATAATTTACATAGGCGGTTTGTATTTTAATTGGTTACTGGATCTATATGCATCAGACCTGTGCACAGCCATGTGTTGGACAGCTATATCAAACCTCTTTATATTTCTTTTTACTGATGTGTATAACAAAGACATACAGTACATATATAAACAATATGAACAACTGTATATATTAGTACATGTGTTCGTCCATGTGCATTCACACACTGTTCTTGCATGTATCACACACACACACACCTTTTTATAAAATAGAAATACCCGACTCCTTGACTATATAATAATTAATTACAATGTTCCTTTGACATTGACATACAATTAAAAGGCCTTTTTCTTTCTACTAATTAGACTTTGTTTCTGGTGAAGTGATTGGTCCCAAGGTCTTTTCGACCCCTAATTAAACACAGAGAAAAGTAATAACAGCAAAAAGGTCAGAAAAGCTCTGTTGAAACAATTAACAACTCAATGACGCATTTCAAAGGTAATCTGTACAAACAAAAATGGACTATATATCACAAGAAAAAGAAATCTTAATTACAGATGTCAATGTGCAAAAAAAAATGTGCAGTCTCATTATGATTCACTGTGACTTACAATACCACGGTTAATTGTTAATGTTAAAATCATAATTCTTTCAGTACAGTGTTATTTAAAAAAAAAAAAAAAAAATGTTAAAATGCTTAAATGCAAAGCTCATTCCTGAATGTGAACGAAAGTGGGTAATAAGGTCTCAAAGCAACAGCAGTATGGTGGTACTATCAAATGTCCTTAAAGGTGTTACAGAGGATCTTTTCGTCGACTGAGAAACCAAAGACTGTTAGTGATTTTTTGAAATGAGCGCATGCGTAAGAACAACCCCCCCTCCTTCACAGCTCATTTCGAGGGAGCGCCTCCAAAAACTCGTGCACGAGTATTGGAACACGAATTTTTCCCACCGGCATTCGCTGTGTCGTGTTAGTGGATTCATTATGTCGGACTCACCGCAGGTAACTCATAATCTGCAGTTGTTAGTCGTGTCTCCTGACAAAAACAATCGCATGCGGCACCTGTGGAGTGTGAAAAGTTACTGGAGCGCAGCCGTGCTCGTCTCTCACAAGGAACGTCATGGCAGTGATTGACAAGCCAGAGGGCCAATCGTTTACGCGATGATGAAGGCCCTACCTCGTGCACCGATGATGTATATTAATATTATTCCTTTCAGTGCACCTAATAAATAGTCTTTTATCAATTAGTAAAGACAGTTTCAAGTAATATTGCAAAAATGTATAAAACAAAACATCCTCTGTAGCACCTTTAATATTGGGCCATCATGTGGATTTCTAATAGGTTAGAGCATAATATCCACATACAACAAATCTTAAAAGGGTCATCACATAATTTTCTTTCCTGTTAATTAAGTTTTTCTTTTCACAACAAAAAGTCAGTTTAGTTTACCGTGACCATATTTTCATCCACTCTCTGACCCTTGAGCCCAAAGTAGGCTATACTATGGCGAGTAGTACGCATTAGCAAGGAAATGCATATTGTACGTGTGATGTAAATTTCATCATCAGCATTGTAAGTGCACAGCCTGTCACGGTAGAACACAAAGCAAACAGGTAGATCCAAGTGCAGCGATAGGGGTTTATTTAGGGCAAATCCAAAAAACTAGAAACAAAACCAGCGAACAAGAAAACCTGGGAACAGACATCTGGGGTGACATTAACAACGAACCACAAACACAGACAGAAACACCTCAGAATAAATACACAAACACTAATGAAATGATGCCAAATAGTTGAGTGCAATGATAATGAGATAATGAGCCCGGGGAGTGCGTGATGGGATATGTAGTCCTTGGGGTGAAAACAGTCCAGGATGGAGTGCCCTCAAGTGGCTAATTCGGGCACTCTCACTGACGTTTGTGACATTACCCCCCCCCTCAAAGGAGCGGCTACCAGACGCTCCACGAAAAAAAAGAAAAGAAAAAAAAACACCAGCAACTCAGGAGGGAGGTGGACAGGAGGAGGATGAGGGGGAGGGTTGGCGGGTCAGATCCTGGGTGTCCTACTGGACACCAGGGCGGTGCTGGAGGATCTAACCAGGCGACCACTGGCAGGTTTGGAGTGGCAGGGTGGCGCTGGAGGAACCACCCAGGCTGGTTCCAGTGGTTCAGACGGCCCGGGCCGTGGCGGCAGGGCAGAAGGCTTGGATGACGGCGGCAGAACAGAGGGTCTCGGCAGCGGTGGCAGGACAGAAGGTCTGGGTGGCGGTGGCAGGGCAGAAGGCTTGGATGACAGCGGCAGGGCAGAAGGCTTGGATGACAGCGGCAGGACAGAAGATCTGGGCGGTGGCAGGGCAGAAGGCTTGCATGATGGCAGAGCAGAAGGCTTGGACGGCGACGGCAGGGCAGGAGGCTTGAACGGCGGTGGCGGCGCCGGCAGGGCGCCGGCTTAATGTCACCCCAGATGTCTGTTCCCAGGTTTTCTTGTTCGCTGGTTTTGTTTCTAGTTTTTTGTTGGACTGCTGTTTTTGGATTTTGACCCCTGCGTGTTAACTGGATTACGCTTTTGGATTTGCCCTAAATAAACCCCTATCGCTGCACTTGGATCTACCTGTTTGCTTTGTGTTCTACCGTGACAGGCTGTGCACTTACAATGCTGATGATGAAATTTACATCACACGTACTATATGCATTTCCTTGCTAATGCGTACTACTCGCCATAGTATAGCCTACTTTGGGCTCAAGGGTCAGAGAGTGGATGAAAATATGGTCACGGTAAACTAAACTGACTTTGTTGTGAAAAGGAAAACTTGATGACCCTTTTAAGGTTTGTTGTATGTGGCGCCGGCAGGGCAAGGCGCTTCGTTGGCACTGGCAGGGCAAGGCACTTCGTTGGCGCCGGCAGGGCAAGGCGCTTTGGTGAAGCCAGACCAGTCTCTATGGTCGGAGGGTCTTGCAGATCGGAGGAAGCCCTCTCCCTCCTTCTCCTCCGCTTACGAGAGTGAGGCGGTGGCTCACCCAAACTGGACTCACTGGCTGGAGCAGGCTCTGGAGTGGACTCACCGGCCGGCGCGGGCTCTGGAGTGGACTCACCGGCCGGAGCGGGCTCTGGGGTGGACTCACCGACCGGAGCGGGCTCTGGGGTGGACTCACCGACCGGAGCGGGCTCTGCAGTGGACTCACCGACCGGAGCGGGCTCTGGAGTGGACTCACCGACCGGAGCGGGCTCTGGAGTGGACTCACCGACCGGAGCGGGCTCTGGAGTGGACTCACCGACCGGAGCGGGCTCTGGAGTGGACTCACCGACCGGAGCGGGCTCTGGAGTGGACTCACCGACCGGAGCGGGCTCTGGAGTGGACTCACCGACCGGAGCGGGCTCTGGAGTGGACTCACCGACCGGAGCGGGCTCTGGAGTGGACTCACCGACCGGAGCGGGCTCTGGAGTGGACTCACCGACCGGAGCGGGCTCTGGAGTGGACTCACTGACTGGAGCGGGCTCTGGAGCGGACTCACTGGCTGGAGCGGGCTCTGGAGTGGACTCACCGACTGGAGCGGGCTCTGGAGTGGACTCACTGACTGGAGCGGGCTCTGGAGCGGACTCACTGGCTGGAGCGGCCTCCAGGCCTCGAAAGATGAAGGAAGCCTTCTTCCTTCTCCTCCTCCTCCTCCCATTACCGGGGTGAAGCTGAGGCTCAGTGCCCACTTCCCCTGTGCCTTCTGAAACGGACTCATGGGCTGGAACATTTACACTGGTGACGGCCTCTGTGCCTGTATGAGGATGACTCTGCGAAGCCCGTTCTCTCCGACGGCTGAGATAAGCGGCAAATCTCCAGAAGTCTACACTCCGTAGCCCCTCCTTCTCGCATTGGGGCAACGGCTCATCAAGGCAGCAATTAAAAAGGTGCAAAGCAGCCTACCTCCCATCCGTCTTGCCGTAGGGCCCTCAATGCCCAAAGTTGAGCCATCCGCTCCTTACTGTGGACCGGGAAAGGGATCCGGAACTCCATGCCGCTGGATCTATTATCTGGTGGTTCGTTCTGTCACGGTAGAACACAAAGCAAACAGGTAGATCCAAGTGCAGCGATAGGGGTTTATTTAGGGCAAATCCAAAAGCGTAATCCAGTTAACAAGCAGGGGTCAAAATCCAAAAACAGCAGTCCAACAAAAACTAGAAACAAAACCAGTGAACAAGAAAACCTGGGAACAGACATCTGGGGTGACATTAACAACGAACCACAAACACAGACAGAAACACCTCAGAATAAATACACAAACACTAATGAAATGATGCCAAACAGGTGACTGCAATGATAATGAGATAATGAGTCCGGGGAGTGCGTGATGGGATATGTAGTCCTTGGGGTGATAACAGTCCAGGATGGAATGCCCTCAAGTGGCTAATTCGGGCACTCTCACTGACGGTCGTGACACAGCCAGACGTTTCTAAAGCATTTCATCCTTGTTCATTGTCTGAGCTATTTCTCTCCAGAAGTTATGAATGATACAAATGCCGAAATCTCATTTTAACTAGAGTTTCGGGTATCTTAACTCACTCACACAAGTACTATACTCTATAAATTTGGCTGCACACATGCAGTACGTGTAAAAGATGCCTAAAAGAAATTTACATCATACGCACTGTACGCATACACTAGCGTACATATAAACTGAAGTATACTTTATGCCCAAAGCATACTTTAGTTTAGATGGTTGTACGCATATGCAAAGCCTTTCAAAGTATACTCCATTTGGTAGCATGTGCAAACACACACTGTAAACCCTAACGCTACAAAATACTCGTTTGAGTAGGACAAACTTAAATTAAACAAATTAGTTCAGTTAAATTAACTGTGTTATATAATGTTTTTTGTGCAAGATTAATGGTAAGGGAGATTTAGTAGTGATTAATGTTTTGTTATGCTAATTTAAAAGAGTTGGTCATGGTGACAAGTGCATTGTAAAACTGAACAGTGAAATTAATTAAATGAAATTATTTTGTTTCACTCAAATAATAATAAAAGTTCATTGTACTTAACAGAAAAAAAGTTGTGTGAACTCAAAATTTCATTGTAGCAAGGTGAACTTAATATGATTGAGTTGAGTTGCAGCAGATTTCTAATTCCCAGCATGCTTTGCATCAGACTGTATAAATGTTGAAATTAAGTGTTATTTTGTGTGTTTTTGCATAAGATTAACATAGGGAGACACAAGTTAGTGTTTAATGTTGTGTTATGTTGGGATTGACAGGGGGTTTTGTCATGTTAGTTTTGTAGGGTTACCATTCTGGTGAAGTGTAGAGGATGGGCTGAAAAACTTTTAAGAACACATATATTGTATGTTGTTTGATTACATACATGCAAGTATATATTGACAGTCTCTTTGATAGTTATAATTGCATGTGCTTTTTAAACTAACATTTGATTGTTAATGAGAGACACCTGTGCACCACACTGGCCTTGCTCCACTTCCATGGCTTTCGGCCCCTGCCCCACTTGTCACAAAAAAAATTAAGTATTACTAACTTAAAAAAAATAAGTTAGTTAACTTAAATGTTTCGAGGTAATACATTTCCTCAAATGTTTTGAGTTTTCTGAACTTATTGAGTTTTACAGTGCAGGTGCTCGACAGATGCAAACTCGGAAGTTTCATCCTGTTCAGTGTCTGCGCTATTTCTTTCCAGAAGTTCTGACATACACTCTGCACACACTGTGCTAATGACTAAATTTACGATGCGCACTCTACTCATACACGTAAAAACCGAAGTATACTTTGGCTTTTACAACTAAACAGGTCGTTTTTTGCTGCTGTCTTTAATAAATGTCCCCTTCGCATGTGAAATGATCAACCAAAGGGTTTGGCTGGTTAGCTTTAGCCATTAGCACACTGTTGGCAGATTAGCACAAAGTTGAGGTTGTCTAGGTTTACAGTGTCTGATTAGTAAAACCAGACAGAAGCAGTCTGTTTGTGAGCTCTGAGCTCAGCTTGAGAGCTCTACCTCTTCCCTATCAGCATCTCTCTTACTGCTCTGACTTTACATGAAACCCTCTGGGGAACTGTGGGAAAAAAGGCTCTCCCTCTCTCGTTTTGTTTCTCCACTCTCTGGTCATACCACATCACTCCCTCAGGATATAAAATCTCCCCTCTCCTATGTCTCTCCCTCTAACATGCCCCACTACCTGTTCCCAAACACACACAATGGGCAATAAAACCACAAACTGTCCTGTTTCATGATGCCAATTACTGACCCAAGGTGGAGTTTGACATTCAGAACATATAGTATGTCTTGTGTAGAGCCTTTATGCAGCCCAAAATCATCAATAGCAAGAGTTATTTTAGGATTTTTAAAATTAAATCTATTTAATTTGCAACCAATTTCTTTAAATACAAATAGTTTAAGGATCGCTTCCACCTCCTCTTCTTCAGTTCTTTCCTCTGGCACTGTAAATGTCTTGACTTTTTTTTTCTATCTTTCTGACGCAAGCCTCTACGGAGCCTCTCGTTTATCTCTCTCTCCATCCCCTCTGCCTTCACAAAAGATCTTTTATTTCTCCATTGTGTTCTCTCGCTCGGCACATGGTACATGATTGCACGGGTAGGTGGCAATCCATCCACCCCAGAGAGGACGCTAAATTCTCTTCGGACCTTCCTTGCTGACAAAATGGCCCAGTACTGTCTCATGCCTCCACGGATTTGGCCTCATTCATAAAAAGAGCTCTGTATTTAACGGCTCACGCTTTAGCACTACAGGTCGGTTTTACTGAGAAACAACACATAATCAATTAAAATGAGGGTGGCCTTCTCTACCTGTCTCTGTGATGCTGTGGACCACCACCAGAACACATAAGGCTAAACTTCAACATTTCCAAACAATTTTTGCAGTTGTGGATCCCTCTGGGTTTGTGCTTTACTCACAGGTTCACTACCAAAATGCTATTTTCTCTTTCTCTTTCACACTCTCTCTCTTTTCTCTCTGAGGGATTAGGAGTCCACAGCTGCAAGTGACACATCCCCCCCCCTTCTTTTCTTTTTTTGTTCAGCTCCATCGCTATTGAAATGTACTGTCTGCTAGTGCATTGGCTCTGTGTATTCACATTGTGTTTGGTGTTTTTTTTCCAACACTCTGAAAGAAACCTCAAATGATTACCCAGATAGCAAGGTGACATTGATACAATGTTGAGTTTTGATCCAAACAATCATTTTGGTTGAGATTGACATTTCAATGTTTAAAGTATGTTGGATCAGCATTGAAATTTTGATGAAAGCCGACAGCACGGGGTGGAGACAGTGATATTGAACTAACATTGATTTGTTGTTGTTGACCACAAGATCATGAAAATATGGTCCAAAATTCCATACTCTCTTGAGTAGGTACTTATTTTGAATAAGTAGTTACTTTGTGACTGCTAAAAAAGTATGTTCTATAAAGTAGAATGTAATCTGGACTTATGCTGCATTCACACCACCTCGTATTTACCGGAATCTTGAGATTATAACATGTGACGTTATATTCGGAGCTGTTCACGTCCTTGGACTGGGAATTATGCATTTCTATGGCACCACTATCAACACCTAAATGAATCTACAACGGTCAGGTGGTATTGCGGCCCCGTGGTACACATGGGAGGTTTCAGAAAATTCCCAGCTTACAAACTGTAATTACGAGCTCTACGAAGACATGAACGCCTTTTACAAGCTAGAATCTCGTAACTACAGGAATTACAAGGTGGCGTGAACGCACCTTTACTATTCGCCATGTTGCCCTTATCATGTGACTTACCAGATTCAGCTGTCGCTTCACTGCCATTCACAAATCTTCTACAGTGGCCTCATGGGATACTAAAGTATCACCATCATATGCACACTTCAGAATCTCGCTGGAAGAAGTAGGTCATGCAGGTACTTTTATGAGTATTGTGAATTTGGACATACTTCTTTTGTGACATATTGTTTTTCGCTTACTATATAGTAGGGAAATATGTGATTTTGGATGTAGCCTATATCTCTGTGTAATGCTAGTGGGTGTTACACAATTGCGAAAATAAACACAAAGGAAAAACTTTTCCAATTTAAATACATAACACCCATTTTGGTTCTGAATGTGCACTTCTCAGTAGTCAAGAGACATGAACATGAGCAAGAATGTCACACTTTTTACAGAGCCCATGTTTTGCATCCATTCGCAAAGCTTGCATAGCACCTTGTGTTCTTTCCTTTATTAAGAGTGAAGCAGATGAGCAGGAACAATTAAAGAGAAGCACACTCCTGATAATAAGCCTAGTTTCTCCCAAGGTTTTTTTTTTCTCCATTTTAACACCTATTTGCCACTTGTTTGCCACCTGATGTCACCTGATGGAGTTTGGGTTCCTTGCCGCTGTCGCCTTTGGCTTGCTTAGTTGGGGTCACTTGACATTTGATATTTAATAGTATTATTGACATTTATTCAACAGTGCTTCTGATCTGCCTGCAGTGACACTATTATTTAAGAGCTGCTGTGCAGCCAAATTATGTACCAGTTATCAATGTAAAGCTGCTTTGACACAATCTGCATTGTAAAAAGCGCTATATAAATAAAGGTGACTTGACTTGATAATGGTGACATTGATTATACATTGATTTGATGCTATCCTGTGCATTATCTCCTGCTCGCTGATCACTGCTTTATCGGGAAATCCTTCATATTCCAGAATCAGTATTAAATGTGAGAAATGTAACTGATCTGCATTCAGTTCTGCCTGTTCCCACTGAAACACAATCACAACAAAATCTTGTGTTAATGAGAAAGTGACCGACATGGCTATTTAGTGAACAATTGTCACTTGAATGCTATTAGTTTCATGAAAAATGAGCTGAGCTATAGTTCTTGTTCCTGTCCCATACTTAAAGGTGCCATCAAATGGAAAATTGAATTTACCTTGGCATAGTTGAATAACAAGAGTTCAGTACATGGAAATGACATACCGTGAGTCTCCAACATCATTGTTTTCCTCCTTCTTATGTAAATCTCATTTGTTAAAAAGACCTCAGAAGAACAGGCGAATCTTAACATAACACGACTGTTACGTAACAGTCGGGATCATTAATATGTACACCTCCAATATTTGCATATGCCAGCTCATGTTCAAGGCATTACACAAGGGCAGGCAGTATTAACATCTGGATCTGTGAATCATCAGACTAGGTAAGCAAGCAAGGACAACAACGAAAAATGGCAGATGGAGCGATAATAACTGACATGATCCATGATATCATGATATTTTTAGTGATATTTGTAAATTGTTTTTATGAATGTTTTGTTAGCATGTTGCTAATGTACCGCTAAATGTGGTTGAAGTTACCATCTTTTATTACTGTATTCACAAAGACAAGAGAGCCGTCTCTATTTTCATTTTTAAACACTTGCAGTCTGTATAATTCATAAACACAACTCGGGGGGCAGGGAGCGCAAGATTTAAAGGGCCCGTGCGCTGAATCGGTGCATAATTAATGAAGCCCCAAAATAGGCAGTTAAAAAAAATTAATAAAAAAAAATCTATGGGGTATTTTGAGCTGAAACTTCACAGACACAATCAGGGGACACCTTAGACTTATATTACATCTTGTGAAAGAACGTTCTAGGGCACCTTTAAGTCCGAGTATTGGCCATAGCTTAGAGGTATTTATTTCTCTTCATGCTGAGTTTAGCTCAAACACACCTGCCTGGAAGTTTTCAGTAAACCTAATGACCTTGATTAGCTGCTTCAGATGTGATTAATTAGGGCTGGACATAAACACGGCTGGAAAGATTGGACACTCCTGATTGGACACTCCTGTTACAAATGTTAATTGTGGAAACTGTATTGATGTTCAATTATTAATACATTTTAGATAAATAGATTAAATAAATAGAATTTAATGATACTGTATGTTTCTGTGTTGAGCAATTTAAAAAAAGTGAACCATATTGTGTTCAACATATTAAAATGACTGTATGTATGACAACTGAATTGACTTGCTCTTAAATGGATACATAAATCACATAAATCTTTTGTCCTTTTGTAGTTGTAGTGCTTTTGTCCTTTTTGTATTGTTTTGTCATACTAATAAATAAAATAAGTAGACTCAACTGGTGTAAAGGTGTCATTTTTTAAAAAATAAATAAATAAATAAAAATCGCAAACTTTGAAATGGTCAGAAATCTGTTGATGTACCATTGAAGTGCAGTTGAAATAAATGTTGTTTCAACCTTACCTTGGTACCATTGATTAAAAATATCTTACTGATCCCTAACAATTTAACAGTAGTGTAGTTCCCCAAAGACAAAAATGAATGTGCCTCAATTATATCTGTTCATTGATTATGAGGAACATGTGTTTTGCATCATACATCATGGATTTTTGATTCATTTTCTCATATGATCAACATAGAATCTATGTATACGGCAAACAGGGCCACAATAGCCATAAGCCTACTTTTAAAAAGTTGTATCCATCACCTTGCACTGTTTCCGCCAGTCCGTGGTGATGTACTGGAGGTAGACAGTCTGACCTTGGGAGGCTTACTATGAGCACACAGGGGGAGCAATTCTTTGATATGCACAATCAAAGACCTCCCACGTCCGCTGCTGTGAGGAAGGTTACTTTTGTAGTTGTTGTTGTTTTCTATAATGCTCTGTACAAAGGCAGTTGACCATGACTTTCATACCAGCTTTCTGTTTGTGAAGGTCAGCAAGGAGGTTTTAATTACCTGGTAAAGGAACAGCGGAACTCAACAGGGGTTTCGCTCAGAGGAAACGGATGAAAACATCAAACATGCAACCTGTCCGCAAAGCACGCACTGTCTGTAAATGAACAACGGCTCATTCCACCTTTGTGTGAAAATTCAAATAACCTCACTTTCATATTCACAGTAACTTCGTTTTCAGTGGTCACTTTAAGTGTGTTTTCTAATGCTAGGTATGACCCCTGCTTTGACCCCAGAACAGCCTGAATTCTTAGTAAGGTTGTGTACATTCCTTACAGATTATTGCCCATGTTGACATGATAGCTTCATTCAGTTACTGCAAGCTACATGATCATACTCTGAATCTATCCTGTTCCAACACATTCTCACCACAAAACCTTTTGAGGATAAAGTACCCCAAACATGATGACCACCATTCTAAAATATAAAGACAGCTATTTTTTTTATACTTTCTTGTATAAAAACCCCTGTATACTGTGTGAGAAAATGATTGTGTTACATTATAAATAAATGTTGGCTTTTCTTTTTTAAAGAGTTAGTTCACCCCAAAAATTTAAAATTCTGTCATTAATTACTCACCCTCATGTCGTTTCAAACCCATAAGACCTTCGTTCATCTTCAG
This sequence comes from Chanodichthys erythropterus, assembly GCF_024489055.1. Lineage (NCBI taxonomy): Eukaryota > Metazoa > Chordata > Actinopteri > Cypriniformes > Xenocyprididae > Chanodichthys > Chanodichthys erythropterus. Next base: position 39,873,206 of record NC_090234.1, on the reverse strand, counting down.
AACACAAATTAAGACCTTTTTCATGAAATCCGAGAGCTCTCTGATCTCTTCATAGACAGCAATTTAATTACCACTTTCAAGGCCCAGAAAGGTATTAAAGACATCATTAAAATAGTCAATGTGACTCCAGTGGTTCAACCTTAATTTTATGAAGCGACAAGAATAATTTTTGTGCGCAAAGACAAAACAAAAATTACAACTTTATTCAATAATTTGTTCTCTACCCCGTTATTCTCCTATGTGGTTCACGTATAAACACAGTGCAGCACTTCCGGGTTCTGCATCAAAACAGCGAAAATTTTTGTTTTGTTTTTGTGCACAAAAAGTATTCCATTCACACTTGCTAAATCTGATCGGATTTCAATCGGATATACACAAAAATTGGATTTGGACTGACAGTCTGAATGTAGTTCCCTAGCTTCGTTGGTTGTTAATTAGTTCCACATACCTGTTTCTGTTCAGCTGATTACCTCTCCCCATGTATTTAAGCCCTGAGTTCTTTCTGTTCAGGGTTCAGTCTCATTTACATTGGTGTTTAAGTGTGGTTACACTTATTATATCTCCTGTGGCTTTCCTGAAGTGATCGTTGAGTTCATTAAGGACTCTCTCCTGTGCCGTGCACTTTGTTACAGCCCAGTGGTGTGCACAGACCTCCGGGAGGTCAGGGATGCAATCATGTCCCGGGGGGGTGGGTGTGTTCAGTGTGGGTTTCCCTTGGTAGAAATCGCATCCCAAGGGCTTGTTGTCGGTCTCCCTCGGTAGAAATCACGTTCCGGGGGAGGAGAAATGGGAACGCAACGCAACCACAAAGGGCACTTTCCCTTTCTCCGTGCACGCCACTGTTACAGCCTCACTGATTTTGTTACAATCATGTGGGTATCCACCTTATTTTGCAATGTGGAAGTAATTTTTTTTCTGTAGATGTGCAAGACTTCCAATTCATTAGCCGCTATAAGTACATAACTAGAAGAATAGCAAAGTGCAGTAAATGGTAAAACTATATACGCTACAAACCAGTGTCTCTATAATTACCATAAATTAAAACAATATGGTAAGAAATACCATTTGCAATATCAAGCAGCATAACAATCTGTTTTGTACAGCTGAAAATAACCGGATGCCAGACATATTTAATTTACAAATGGTCGTGCCCGCTCTTGTGTGAAAAATAAGGTGATGTATACGGTCAGAAACAATTCTCAGGGAGGATGTGGCATTCAAACAAATGCATAGTTGGTATAAAGTGGCCTAATGTGTGCTTTAAAATATTCCTAAAACTTTTAAACCATCACCACCAACTTGAACAGTTGACACAAGGCAGGATGGATCCGTGTCCCAAATTCTGACCCTACCGTCTGCACAACACAAATCAAGATTTGCCTGACCAGACGTTTTACCAATCTTGTGCTCTCTAGTTTTTGTGACTCCGTGCCTACTGTAGCATCAGTGTCCTGCTCTTAGCTGACCAAGTGGAACCTGCATGGTGTAGACTTCTTGCTCATCCAATTCAAGATTTGATGCTTTGCATGTTCAGAGATAATCTTCTTCATGGCACAGTTGTAACGTGTGATTATTTCACTTACCACTGCGTTTCTGTCAGCTTAAACAGTCTGCCCATTCTCCTCTGACCCCTCTCATTAGCAAGCCGCTTTCGCCCACAAAACTGCAGCACTGTTTTTTTCTTTTTCGCACCATAACTCTAGAGACGGTTGTGTGCGAAAATCCCAGGAGATCAGCAGTTTCTCAGATACTCAAATCTCCCTGTCTGGCACCTACGGTACAGTCATTCCACGGCCTCCATTCGGATGTTTGGTTTGAACAAAACCTGAACCTCTATCTCCGAAAGTGGGCATGCAGTATACAGAGGTAAAGCACATCCAAAAGCAATGTTTGTGTCAGATATTGTCTATTAAGATGCTGGTTGATCTCTGAAGGTAACATAAATGTATAATTTGTTGCCTTGATATCCCACAATCTTGTACATGTTTGGTGATTGGTTGAAAAAAATAAAAAAATGACATGCATAGTTCCATTTATATCAAGAAATAAGCATCATAGTGTCATTGGCAGCAATGAAGGTTTATGTTTCAGATGCATTCCCATGTCTACAGTACATGCTTTTATGCATTGAGCTGCTGTCATTGTTTTGGCTGATAAGACGTTTGCACAAAGTGTTCAGGTGTAATAAAGTACCCACTGAGTGCAGGTAGATTGTTAGAAATTGGATCAGTGAGTGTGTGGCACAAATAATCTTTGTCAACACTTTCTCAATGACATAATCTGCAAAAACACAGATTCACTCAGAGAAAAGCAAAGGCAGAAGTCACTGTTCGTGGGGAACTGGAGCTCGCTGCCTTCAGCAATGCCTACGTACAAAAGGAAACCAGACCTACACAAACTCGCACAAATAGATAAGAAACTCAGTGAATTCTCAATGCATAACAGTGTTCAGTGATCTTTAAAGGGATAGTTCACCCAAAACTGAGAATTCTGCCTTCATTTACTGACACTCATGTTGTTCTTTATGACTGTGCTGGTTGCTCTTTTCCAAGCAACTGGAAATGCAAAAAGCACCATATGCATGCAAAAACACAATAAAAGTATCATAAAAGTGGTCCGTATGGCTTATGGGCTATATTACAGCTCTTCTGAAAATGTATGATAGCTGTTTGTGAGGGACAAGCTGAAATTTTAATTGAAAATTTATTTACTCATAATCTTCCCCTCCAGTGAGCTGGGACCAAATCATTAAGAACTATATCAGTCGATATGTGAACAAATGATTCAGACATACATTTGTGAACTGGATCCACCAGTTCATTTCTGTGAATAACAACTGAAATTTGCAACATAGGCTCATTGTGTCATGAACGGCTGCTGTAATACACGCATGATGAATGGAGTACAACAAACTAACAGTTTTTAATGGATTAGTTCACTTCAGAATTTAAAATTTATTTTTATGTCTTTCTTTCTTCAGTCAAAAAGAAATTAAAGTTTTTGAGGAAAAAATTCCAGGATTTTTCTCCATATAGTAGACTTCAGTGGGGTTCAACGGGTTGACGGTCCAAATTACAGTTTTGATGCAGCTTCAAAATGCTCTACACGATTCCAGACGAGGAATAAGGGTCTTGTCTAGTGAAAAGATCTGTCATTTTCCAAAAAGAAAGAAGTAAAAATGTCTATACTTTTTAACCACAAATGCTTGCCTTGCACTGCTCTGTGATGTGGCAAGCATTACGTAATCACATTGGAAAAGTCACGTGTGACGTAGGCGGAAGTACCGCGGTAGGGTGAAAAAACGTCTCGGGTTACAGATGTAACCCTGGTTCCCTGAGAAGGGAACGAGACGCTGCGTGACAACGCATTGGGAACCTTCTGCGTGATGTCGTCACTGAAGCACTCATGTATCTAACCAATCGCGTAGCTAGACGTCCGAGATGGGTGACGTCACGGACCAGGAAACTATAAAGCACACCCGGATGCTGAGCACACTAGCTTCTGAATAAGCCTGAAGCAAGCACTTGCAAGTGTGCAGGGGTACGGCAAGAGACGCAGCGTCTCGTTCCCTACTCAGGGAACCAGGGTTACATCTGTAACCCGAGACGTTCCCTTTCGTGGGAACTATCAACGCTGCGTGACAACGCATTGGGAACGCAATCCCAAGTGAACCGTAGCTCAAACACTTGTCAAAGTTATCTTGACGAAAAGGTCTTGTCTAAGGGGAAGCTCCATTGGGGAGCCATCTAGTAAGGACACTACGTCCGAGAACCATATTCTGGTTGGCCAGAAGGGGGCTACCAGTATTAGGTTGACCCCTTCCCGTCGTACTTTCTCCAGAACTCCCGGGAGCAAGGCGATCGGGGTAAATGCGTACAGACGTAGCCTCGGCCACGTCTGTACCATAGCATCCAGACCCAGAGGTGCTGGATATGTTAGGGAGTACCAGAGTGGTCACTGGGTTGACTCTCCCCAAGCAAATAGGTTGACTTCCGCTCAACCGAAATTTTTCCATAGGAGATCCACCACTTCTGGGTGGAGTCTATACTCCCCGGGCTTCGGCCCCTGCCTAGACAGGGCGTCCGCTCCCTTTATACCCCAGGATGTAAGCTGGCTTCAGAGAGAGCAGCTTCCCTAGGGACCATAGGAGGATCCGACGGGCCAAGTAGTACAGTTGGCGAGACCGCAGACCCTCCTGATGGTTTATATATGAGACCACCGCCGTGTTGTCCGTGCGGACCAACACGTGATGGCCTCTCAGTCTGGGAGAAAATGTTTTAATGCTAGAAACACCACCATCATCTCCAGCCGATTTATGTGCCAGGAGAGTTGATGGACCTCCCATAGACCCTGAGCTGAGCGACCATTCATGATCGCCCCCCAGCCCGTGAGGGAGGCATCTGTCATAAGCATTACACGATGACCAGAAGTCCCCAGCACAGGTCCCTGGGACAGGAACCAGGGATCTTTCCACATGGCCAGAGACCGAAGGCATTGTCGCACGACTTTGATCATGCGAAAAGGATTTCCCCTCGGAGAAAATCTCCTGGTCCTGAGCCACCACTGTAAGGGTCTCAGGTGCAGAAGGCCAAAAAGTATGACGTTGGACGCAGCTGCCATCAGACCCAACAGTTTCTGGAACTGTTTTACAGTGAGTGACTGGCCTAACTTCACCCCTTTCATGGCTGCGAGAATGGAACTCACACGAGCAGGAGACAAATTTGCCTGCATCGTGGTGGAGTCCCAAACTACACCTAGATAAGTGGTAGTCTGAGCCGGAACTAGCACACTCTTTTTGGCATTGAGCCTCAGCCCAAGCCTTTTCATGTGGTACAGAACAGCATCTCGATGCTGAACTGCTAGTTGCTCTGATTGAGCTAGAATCACTTTCTATGTAATTCAGTACGCAGATGCCCTGGAGTCTCAGTGGAGCCAGCACTGCATCCACGCACTTCTTGAATGTGCGGGGTGATAATAACAGGCCGAAAGGAAGAGCCCTGTACTGGTAAGCTTTGCCCCCGAAAGCAAACCTGAGGAACTTCCTATGGGAAGGATGGATGGACACCTGAAAGTACACCTCTCTCAGGTCTATCGCCACAAACCAGTCCTCGGACCTGATCTGTGGGATAATCTGTTTAAGTGTAAGCATCTTGAATTTGAGCTTTCGTATTGAGCGATTTAACACATGTAAATCTATGATAGGACACATCCTTCTTTGGAACAATGAAGTAGCGGCTGTAGAAGCCTGACAGCTTGCTGAGAGGAGGAACCCTTTCTATAGCTCCTTTTCACAAGAGTGTCATAACCTCTTGTTCCATAACCAGAGACTGCTCGGGGGTCACCACTATGGGAAAGACCCCATTGAATCTGGACGGGCGAGACCCTGTAACCCTTTTCTATGATGAGCAGCACCCATTTTGATATATTCGGTAGAAGTTTCCATTCTGCCATAAAATCTACTAAGGGAACCAGTCTCTCGAGACTGGCCTCTGGTGTTTTTGAGCATTTGATTCAACGTTCTGGAGCGGCGCACCGGCAGAAAAAAGACGAATCAAGTCATGACCGGCTCTCCTCGGAGGGTCGGTGGAGACCGCTGCACCCTGACGCACACTGGGTGGCAGGGTTAGCATAACGGCCCCCTGAGGGCGCCAAAGGGGGACGGGTGTCAGATATTCTAACACAGGACCCCCTCCGGAGGGGGCTGCCCTCATGGATCCTGGCCCACAGATGTCAGGACCTCTTTGAAGCCTTCTTGGTGATAATAACAGTCCGCAGATCTGTCTTACTTCACAAAGACTTCAGCTGTGTCACCTGTCCCGGTCCCCAAGCTTTCTGCGGGGGAGCAAGGGTGGTGACACCCTTTTCCTTTAAATTCCTCAGAATTTAATGTATTCAATATTTCATTTAATCCTTAAATTAAATGCAGCCCAAAACAGTAAAAAAGCCTTGTGTTAGACTTTTATTCCCTCGAGAATAAAGCCAACAGGAGTGGAGATAAAAACTCCCGCTAGTGCATTTCTTTCTTTACACTCCGGGACATTTTCATGAATGAACCGTCAGCTGCTTTGTTTTTGAACTGACGTGCATGCTCCACTCCCTAACACAATGTGTGTGAGGTGGCGAGTCCTCAGATCGATATCACACTATATCCACCTCCTCAGAGCTGGCATGTGAAATACCGGTGCCTCAACCCGGGGAAGAAACTGCAGAGCATGCTTCCACCTGGGAGACGGCACTGAACCTGGCAGGTAAGGGCAGAGAAAAGGCAGCATCCGTCTCTAACCGCTCTGTCAGATCCATTTGTGAACACCACGAATGGCTTCTTTTTCCGCGATCCGCGGGGAACACTGGAACACAGTATTCTGAGAGCGAGTTTTCTTTTTTTTTTCTTTTTTTTTACAGTGCACACAGACGGCTCCCTCGAGAGCTGCCCAGGCTTACTCAACTCCCATTCAACTGCTGTTCGCCATAATATGTGTCTTATATATATATATATATATATATGGAATGGTGTGAGATGCTCTTGTCCTCAGACAAAGATATCATGACTTGTTTAAATGAAATAAGACAAACAACACCAAATAAGACACACGATAACATAGAGTGCTTGCTGAAGACACAGAAGCTAGTGTGCTCTGCATCCGGGTGTGCTTTATAGTTTCCTGGTCCGTGACGTCACCCGTCTCTGACGACTCGCTACGCGATTGGTTAGATACATGAGTGCTTCAGTGATGACATGGCGCAGAAGGTTCCCAATGCGTTGTCACGCAGCGTCGATAGTTCCCATGAAAGGGAACTCTAATTTTCTCATCCAACTTAAAAATTGTCTGACATGTTTTACCTTTTTTTTGTAAAGGGCATTTGATTTAGTCTTTGCATGTTCGCTTTGTAGACACTGGAGCGCTACTTCAGCCTATGTCACGTGTGACCTTTCCAATGTGATTACATAATGTGTAACAAGCATTTGTGGTTAAAAAGAATTTCTTTTTTTTTTTTTTAGAAAATGACCAACTGTTTCGCTAGACAAGACCCTTATTCCTCTGCTGGGATTGTGTAGAGCCCTTTGAAGCTGCATTACACAGGGGATGATTAACTGAAACAGAACAGGTGTTAACTAATTAAGAACCATGGAAACTAACTCGCAAATCAGGCAGGCAAATAGAGAAAAGAACTGAAAACTAAACCAAAACAGGCTACACATGACACATTGGAAAAACATGCCCCTACCTATATTTTTGCACAACTCCAAAAATGTACCTATAGAGTACATACATTCCACTGCAGTTTCCATCTAAAATGTGCACTAGTGGTGTAATGAGGCGGAGGACTCGGGGAGATCCATTTGCAGCTTTATTAAATACACGTTGTCGTATAGGCAGGGGTCAAATACCAGCAATATCAGTGTCAGAGGCGAGATGTAGTCAGTGACAATACCAGGCAGAGGATCAGGACAGGCGGCGGACAAGACAGGGTTAACTGGTAAACAGGCAGAGATATTACAGGGCAGGCAGCAGACAGGAAACAAGGTGATCAGGCAGTCCAAGGTCATACACGGGAAATAATACACAGGAATAAATGCTCAGAAATGTTAGCCAGGGCAAAACAAAACTTCACGAAGCATTGTGGGGCATGAAGGTCTTTTATAGTCCAGGGAATATGGATCAGGTGTGAGTGTGTAATCAGTCCAGGTACGGGGTGTGGGAAATGTAGTCCATGAACAGTTAATACTCAGGTGAGGGTGCCCTCAGGTGGTGACTGGATGAAGCCACAGAGACCGAGTTCGTGACAGACAGTTCGCAAACTTGATATGCTTGCTCGCCTTCCATGATGAGGGGAGGAGGTCTCTGGTCCCCTCTAGGTTCTCCTCTCCTCTCTGACCACCTGCGGGCTTAAGCAGAGAGACATGGAAAGTGGGTGAGGTACAATATTCTGGCGGTAATGCTAGACGGTAAGAAACTGGAGTTATTTGACGGATGATTTTGAATGGACCCACATACCTGGGACTGAGCTTTTTACAGGGGAGTCGAAGACAGAGATCCCTGGTTGACAACCAGACCCGTTGACCGGGGCGGTAATCAGGATGCGGCCAGCGTATGCGATCAGCTTGCTCCTTCTGATGCTTGACCGCCCTCTGTAGGTGCATGTGAGCCCCGTTCCACACCTCCTCACTCCTTAGAAGCCACTGGTCCATGGCCGGGAGGTCGGTGTGTTCGCCAGACCATGGGAACAGAGGAGGCTTGTAACCCAGGATACATTTGAAGGGCGTGAGCCCAGTGGCTGGCTTCTGGAGCGAATTCTGGGCGTATTCGGCCCAGAACAGGTACAGAGTCCAGTCGGACTGGTTCTGGTGGCAGTAGGAACGGAGATAGCAAATGACCTCTTGATTCAACCTCTCTACTTGACCGTTGGCCTCAGGATGATAGCCAGATGTCAGACTGATGTTTATGTTGAGGTTTTTGAAGAAGGCTGACCACAGACGTGAAGTGAACTGGGGACCTCTATCAGAGACAATATCCTCGGGGAGACCGTAGAAACGGAATATGTAGTTGCAGAGATGTTCTGCGGTCCCAAGGGCGGTTGGTAGCTTAGGCAGAGGGATGAAATGGCAAGCCTTCGAGAATCGATTTACCACAGTGAGTATAGTGGTCTGTTTCTGAAAGTTGGGTAGGTCGGTGATGAAGTCTATGGCTATGTGAGACCAGGGGCTTTGTGGTATGGGTAAAGGGTGAAGAAGTCCGGCAGGTAGTTGACGGGGTGATTTTGTGGTCTGACAGATGGCAGAGTTGTGGATGAAAGTGATGACATCTGACTGTAGTGATGGCCACCAAAACGGGTTATTGATGAGTTGGATGGTTGCCGCTATGCGTGGATATCCAGCACTGGGTGATGTATGTATCAGCTGCAAGACCCTTTGACGAAGAGAGGACAGTACGTAAGTGCGTGTTGCGGGGCAGTTGGCAGAAGGTGGTTCTGTCTTGTGAGCATGAGTGATTTCAGCCATAATGTCCCATTGGATGGGTGTGAGGATAATGGAGGATGGGAGAATGGGTTCGTTGGTAGGTGGAGTGGCAGTTGATGCAAACTGGCGTGAGAGTGCGTCAGCTTTCGTGTTCTTGGACCCTGGCTGATAGGTGAAAGTGAATTGGAAGCGTGTAAAGAACAAAGCCCATCTGGCTTGACGATGGTTCAGACGTTTGGCTGAGCATAAGTATACTAGGTTGCGGTGATCTGTTAGCACAGTGAAAGGGTGTTTGCTCTCCTCCAACCAATGCCGCCACTGCTCCAAGGTGGCTTTTATTTCCAAGAGCTCACGATCACCCACATCGTAGTTCCGTTCAGGCAGGGTGAGTCTGCGTGAATAGTAGGCACAGGGAAATAGCTTGGGAGGACTGCCGTGTCGTTGAGAGAGAACAGCTCACATTTTTCCAGTTTGGCGTAGAGCTGGTGCTCGATGAGCCTCTGTAGGACAGCCCAGACCTGACGAACATGATCGAGGAAAGTATCTGAGTAGATAAGGATATCGCCAATGTACACTATCACTCACTTATTGAGCATGTCCAGGAAAACGTCATTTATGAAGGCCTGGAAAATGGAAGGACTATTGACCAGGCCGAAGGGCATGATCCGGTATTCATAGTGCCCAGTGGTGGTGGAGAAGGCCGCCTTCCACTCATCTCCCTCCCTTATACAGATGAGGTTATAAGTAGGGCTGCATGATATATCGCAGTGTTTCTCAACTCCAGTCCTCGGGACCCACTGCTCTGCACATTTTGTATGTATCCCTTATTTAAGACACCTGATTTAGATCATCAGCTCATTAGGAGAGTCTGCATGAACTGAATTGAGTGTGTCAGATAAGAGAGACATACAAAATGTGCAGAGCAGTGGGTCCCGAGGACTGGAGTTGAGAAAATAGGGATGTCCCGTTCACGTTTTTTTTTTTGCCCTCGAGTCCGAGTCCGAGTCATTTGATTTTGAGTATCTGCCGATACCGTGTCCCGATCCGATACTTAATAGCCTACATAAAAACAGATCCAGGAACAGTGCTTTTCAGGTTTTTCAGGTATCTAACAGTTTTCAAATAGTAATCAAATATAAAATATCACTGCATATAATCTTTACTGTATAAAATAAATAAAGATTAATCATTATTGAAGTTACAAAAACTATTCAGTCAAGAGCAGTGAGTGATTTCTTTGTTATTTGTTGTTTGATTTAACATTAAATACAGGCAGCAGGAATAGTTGTTTTCCCTTTAAGACATGCTCGATCCAGTACATATACTGTTCCACATGCGCTGTCTTTCTCAACTAATATACGTTCACTTAAGACATAACCGACTATGTTTGCTAGGATACTCACTAGGACGGGCATGTTGACATAATTTTTGTATGAATGTGGCCACCGAAGCGCAAGACTTGAAAGACAACTCAGTATTTGCGCGCTGACTGGATTAAGCGTGTGAGCGTTTCGGATGAGTGCACACAAATCTTCTCACAGCGCGTGCGGGTTCTCTTTTGCGTCTTGTTCTTTAAGGTTTAAATCAGCAAGGCTTAAATTAGTTAGTTTAAACACAGACAGCAACGTGTGCTTTTCTGGTCTCACCTGCGCTCACGCGCTATCAACACCCGGGTGATGACGGCGTAAATGACTGGACATTACAGCAGACGGCACTCGCAGTTAACAGTTTACAAAGAGTGACTTTTGTCCAAGCTTTCTAATTATCGTTATTGTAACGTTTTGTGCATCCATCGACTGAAACATACATTATCTGAACTCTGTCTGTTTTCCCCGTTGCTATCTTAAACAAACCATATTAACCAATAGATGCGTCGTCATTCGAGATGGACCGCAGTGCAAGTGTGGTCCGTAAGTGGAGAACCGTATGGTTCGATTTTTTACCGAGAACCGTTGCACCCCTAATACATATATATCCGAGTCCTGATCGGGAGGTAATGTCCGATTCCGATCGAGTCTGAAACCACATGATCGGGCCCGATTTCCGATCACGTGATCTGGATCGGATCTGCTCCATTTGAAAGCAGGTGATGGCGATTTAGCGGTAATCAGGGAACCGGCTTTACTGACGAAATGCGGCTGACAATCACATGCGATATATCGTGCAGCCCTAGTTAAAAGCGCTTCGGAGATCAAGTTTCATGAAATAGCAAGCGGTTCGTAGTTGTTCTAGGGCGGCATGAACCATCGGTAATGGATAACGGAACTTTACTGTGATATCATTAAGACCACGATAGTCAATATAGGGTCTCAACCAACCCTCCTTTTTTTGACAAAGGAGAAGCCAGCTGATGCAGGAGAGGTGGATGGTTGTATAAAGCCCTTGGCTAGCTCCTCCTCGATGTATCATTGCATAGCTTCTGATTCTGGTTGTGAGAGTGGGAATATGTGACCCTTGGGTGGTGTGGACCCCGGAATGAGGTCGATGGCATAGTCACTGGTGTAGTGTGGTTGTAGTTGGGCGGCTTGAAGGCCTCGGAGTGATCATGATATTCGCTGGGAAGCTGATTCGTGGGTAGTGTGGGTTCAGTTGGGTTTTGGCATTGTGGAAACTGGAGACGGGTTCGACGACAATAATACGCCCAGTGTGTTATCTGGTTATCTGCCCAGGAAATCTGTGGATTGTGCTGGCATAACCACGACAACCCAAGGATGAGGGGATTCTGAGGTGAGTTGATGATGAAGAAGCGCAAAGTTTCTCTGTGCAAAGATCCAATCTGTAGTAAAATGTCGTCAGAGGTGTAACTGACCTGTCCAGCCCCCAGGGGGCATCCGTCTAGCGCAGCCACTGACAATACAGAATCACAGAGGATTAGGGTAATGTTCTGTAACTTCTCAAAGTTCAAATTCTGCTGGTATTTCAGTAGTAGAAGGGGTAGGAATGGGACTCACCGCAGTGGCATTTCGGCTGGATGGACGAGTAGGACACGATGCTCTCATATGACCAGCTTGACCACAATACAAACATAGCCGTTTATGGACTCGTCTCTCTCTTTCCTCCAAAGACAGGTGAGTGGAGCCGATTTGCATGGGTTCAGACTCCGGGGCGACTGGCGGGACAGCGGGAAAGGATTAGGAGTTCCTAGCAGTGTGTTGTGATCTAATCAGGTTGTCAATGCGAATTGCTAGATCAATAAAACTGTTCAGCGCTAGCTCAGACTGGCGTTTGGTGTTTAACCCTTTGCAGAACAGCAGTTTATGCGTGTCATCCACCCACGAAGTTTGAGCAGTTAGCGTGCGGAATGTGAGAGCATACTCCGCTTGCACTCAGCAGTAACTCACCGGCCTCCTTGCCCCCTTCAGCGTGTTCAAAGATTTCGCAGAAGCGCTGCAGAAACTCTTCCAATGAGGTAAAAGAAGATTGTCCATTACTCTATACAGCTGTTGTCCATTGTAGTGCCTTCCCCATCAGCAGTGAACAAACCAAAGCGATGCGACTCATGTTATTGGGATACAGAGTGGGTTGTTGTGAGATGAACAGTGAGCACTGTAGTAGAAATCCCTTGCATCTCGCCGGTGATCCATCATATTTTTCTGGAAAGGAAAGGCGTGGGCTGCTAGTGGTGGTTGTGGATGAGACTGCCGGCATGGGTGGCGTGGTTAATTGCGGACTTACGTCAACGGGTGTGAGTTGCATGCTTTGTAGCATCTTAACAAGTTCCTCCATAATGGAGGTAAGACGGGTGAGCTGCTGCTGGTGGACAGCTAAAACACTGGCCTGAGTCAATAACTCCACAGACATACGTTGCAGAGCCGCTGGATCGTGGTCTGGCGAAGTCTTCTGTAATGAGGTGGAAGACTCGGGGAGATCCATTTGCAGCTTTATTAAATACACATTGTCGTACAGGCAGGGGTCAAATACCAGCAATATCAGTGTCAGAGGCGAGTCAGTGACAATACCAGGCAGAGGATCAGGACAGGCGCCAGACAAGACAGGGTTAACCGGTAAACAGGCAGAGATATCACAGGGCAGGCAGCAGACAGGAAACAAGGTGATCAGGCAGTCCAAGGTCATACACGGGAAAAAATACACAGGAATAAACACACAGAAATGTTAGTTGGGGCAAAACAAGACGTCACGAAGCATTGTGGGGCATGAAGGTCTTTTATAGTCCGGGGAATATGAATCAGGTGTGAGTGTGTAATCAGTCCAGGTGCAGGTTGTGGGAAATGTAGTCCATGAACAGTTAATACTCAGGTGAGGGTGCCCTCAGTTGGTGACTGGAGGAAGCCACAGAGACCGAGTTCGTGACAAGTGGCAGTAAAACATCAACTTTTATTTTATTTATTGATTTAGAAAACTATCATTAAAGGGATAGAATGTTGATTGAAGACTTCGCACAATTCCTTGCAGGATAATTGGCATCACATATGTATAAAATATGTATGATACATATGCATGGCTTTTCTAATTTAATAAACTTAGTAGCTCCCCTACGCAGAACCTGATTTCACCAAGTGTAACATGTTCCTGGATCAACATCTTTGTTGATCCTGGAACAATATTCCAATCAACCAATCAGATTTGAGAGACAAGTTTACAGTTTATGTCAAGTTTAGGATTACAACCAGGGTTTGGTGCTTCTATATCAGTGTTATTCACCAATGATTTCCCTATGATTTTAGGGGTAGGGATAGGGATATGGTTAAGGTTAAATTTTCAGACAGGAATGTTGTTCCAGGATCAACAAAATATGTTAGACCAGGAGGGTGAACGTGATTTCACCAAGTACAACATGTTCCTGGATCAACATTTTTGTTGATCCTGGAAAAACATTCCAATCAACCAATCAGATCTGAGGAACAAGTTTACCATTTATGTCAAGATTAGGCTTACAACCGGGGTTAGGTACTTCCACAATAGTGTTATTCAACTATCATTTCCCTCTGATTTTAGGGATAGGTTATGGGTAGGGTTAGGTTTAGGGGTTGGGAAAAGGTTAGGCCTACATTTTCAGATAGGAATGTTGTTCCAGGATCAACAAAATATGTTGATCCAGGAAGGTTTAATGTAGGTGGTATGTTATTTTCAAACGTGATAGAACATCCCTGACACCAGCGCCATGTCACCAGAGATTTCATTTCCCAACTGCTGCGATACGTACAACAACCAATGTGATCAAATGTTGCCACATTCATGTTCATTTGTTTGAGAGAAAACTGAATGTGCTTAGAATGCCACTCTCTGGACATTTCACATTGAAAGTGTTAAATGTGAAATGTGCAAGAAGCAGCATTTGATCTTTTTGCAGAAATGTTGCCACAGTTATGTTTTCTCAACGAGGCTGAGTTGTATATTTTGGTCCATTCCTAAGCTATCATAAAACTGAGGGTCTGGAAATAAGAGCATAAAGTCATATGGTTTGAAAGAAAATGAGGGTGAATAAAAATTTTAAGCGTTAGCCAGTTTTTGTTTGTCTCTGGGAGCAGGTGTGGGTATTCTTTATGAGTCCTGGGTTTAATTTCTAAATTTCTCTTCCCCTTCAAATGACTTCCAGCCTTGTATCAGACAGATCTGTCAACAGGAGAAGGTGCATGAATATACACTCACACAAAGTCAGAATGATTTGCAAGAGTCTTTGGTGAGCATGAACAGCCTTGTCTGTATAAAGAGGGTCTCGACTCGACTTGAGACAGGAGGGGGAGGGGTTACAGTGACAGACAACTGCAAAACTGCTACAACAATAACATGCAAACACAAGCCAAACAGACAGGCCTGTGCGTCAGGAAGATTCTTTAAACACAGAAACATACACACTTGCTCTGCGTGTTCATGGATTCAGAGGCTTACTGGTAGTGCAAGAACATTCTGTATTCATGAGACAGAGGAAGTGAATGCAGATAAGGATGCTGGGGGGGGAGATTTCTCCTTACAGGATTTTTCTTTGTCTCAGCGCCCCCTACTGGCTGCTGTGATACTTCCCCCTTAAAGTTTTTAGACACCTCTGATTTAGATTAGACGTTTCTCTATCTTCTCTCTCACAAAAGCGGTGTATTGCAGTACAGTGCACAATGCAAAATGTACAGCATATGCAAGGAGGAACAACATGTCTTTGGGTTCAGGAGAAGTTCAGATGAGACGTGCAGCGGCAAATGCTAAATTCACAAATTCTGATCTGAGCTCATCACAAGAGTCATGCAGATCCCAGTTACTGTGATAAAGTATTTAGATTAATTCATTGTGCTTTTTTGAAAGAATTCCATCAAGAAAGCAATTAGAGGTTAAACTGGGCTGGAACGGCACTCCACCACCTTCAATATATAAACAAACTAAATATTCCATTCCATTTCCTTTTATGTTCCAGTCCATTTTTTTTTATCCAGTACACAAATTCCGGCTCTATTTAGCCAATGTACTCCCTCAAAAAAAAGTTATATTAAGCTTTACGCTTCCCTCTAGTCTAAAGCAGACCCTGGTAGAGGTGACATATTGACCTAGAGCAGCACTGTTCTATAGTGAAAAGTGGGATCCAGCCTCCTCTATCACACAAGTACTCCATTTTACTCTTTGGTCCTAAAATAAAAAATGAATATGCAACAAATTGTTCCCATGTTTCTGAATTACATCCACTGATATGTAGTGGCAATTTTGCATAGTTGTATTTGGGTCAACAATATGACTAATTTCTTTGATCTATGTATTAATTTATTAAAAAGTGGAGTTACACTTCATTTTGATGGTCCACTTAAGACATTCTACTAATTATACTAAGTAACTTTGCAACTACATGTCAACTAAAAAGGGGCAGTTGTTGCCGAATGGTTAGAGAGTCGGACTTGTAACCCGAAAGTTGTGGGTTCGAGTCTCTGTACCGGCAGGAATTGTTAGTGGTTGGAGTGAATGAACAGCGCTCTCTTCCACTCTCATCACACACAACTGAGGTGCCCTGGAGCAAGCCACCTAACACCCAATCACTCCCCAGGCGTCGCAGCAAAAAAACAGCTGTGTTCATAGTTCATAGTTCATGTGTGTGTGTGTTCACTACCGTGTGTGTGCACTTGGATGGGTTAAATGCAGAGCACAAATTCCGATTATGTCCCTTTAAGACAAGTCATTTCACTCGGTGGCCATCTTTGAAACGCCTCTCGGGCATCCAAGTGCAGCTCCTATCTCTTTGAATGGGGAAACATCAAATTCTCCAAAGCTGTTTGCCAATTTAATATCTGAAATCACCAATGAAATCTGACAACAACTGTCTCATAAATTTTGTTTCTAAATGCTCTCATGACAAAAAACTTTATTTTACAGGCTGGATCAAGCTAATGCGCAGGCGCAGTCCTAAATGCGCGTCTCTTGTGCCTAATTTCGGAGGTGGGCATCTGACTGTTTCAGAGCTTCTAACGGCCGCTGCAGTGACGCGATGACTTTACCAATCGGTGATTGGCTTTTGTTTAGAAGGCAGGACTTATTCCAACATGTTGCACGTTGAACTTTCTCATATTCAAAATAATACGAGTGACTCGTCTTATGTTATTCAATAGTCTTTGACCATACTTGGCCATGTCACATTACTTTTTATTAGAGTATTAGTAGACTGTTAGGTTAGGATTAGGGTTAATAGAATAAGTTGATGTAGTTGCAAAGTTACTTAACTTTTTTTACTATTACTTTTTTTTTTTTTCTCTTAAAGATGCTATAATAGTTTTTAGACCCAAATGAAACTAGAAAAACTAGATTGGTCCTTAAAAAACAACAACACTGTGGACGGTGTGAGTGGGGTTTGAACTTGAGACCCCTCTTGTCAAATATCATACCAACTAACAAGGTTGCAGTCATATTTGTATATTTATCTGTATATGTATTATAATTTTGATGAATAATTTATTTAATTCAGTTTACACTATTACGATAAGGTTCATTAGTTAACATTAGTTACATTAGCTGACATGAACTAATAATGAACTGCACTTATACAGCATTTATTAATCCTTGTTAATGTTAATTACATGAAACATTTCCTAATACATTATTAAAATCAAGAGTTGTATTTGTTAACATTAGTTAATGCACTGTGAACCAGTGTTGCCAAGTCCGCGGAATTCCAGCGGAATTGAGCTACTTTTACACTGTCGCCGCGGGTTGTTTTTCATGTCCGTGGGCTGAAGCGACCCCAAATAACATGATATTTAGCCCCTGGAATGCGAATTTTAATAGAGGAACCCTGCCAAAAATGTGGATTTTACCCCCTGGAATGCGTTTTTTACCGTGGGACCCCCCAAAACACAAGCTGAGCTAGTTTTGGGCTAGATTTGAGTAGCAATTGGGCGGGTTTTGTTGTTAAAACCTGCCGACCCTGCTGTGAACTACAATGAATAATCAATGAACTGCTGTATTTTTATTAAATAACATTAGCAAAGATTGATAAATACAGTAACAAATGTATTACACATTGTTATATGTTAGTTAATACATTAACTAATGTTAACAAATTTACCTTATTGTAAAGTGTTACAAGTTTTTCTTATAAATATAACATCACAACAGGTTAACATTGGTTATGCTTTTTTTTCTTTCTTTCTTTTTTTTTTTCAAGGGGGGGGGGTTATCCTGCATAGGGCACCAAAATCACCACCAAACTCCTTATTTAACCCTTAAAAGTGATGATGACTCTTACATAACCATTAGCAATATTTCATAAATTATTAGCCAACCAGAAAATTATTTTATGAGGGCAAAAAGGCTTGAAGGTAGAAAAAACAAGATTCAACTTAAAGATAGAAGCACTCCCAAAGGGAATCTGAACTTTTTATTTTTGAGACAGGGGAAAAAACATAGTTGATAGTTTACAAAATTGCACACTCAAAAAACACATATGAAGAGTCTGTATCAGTACCCTCACTATTCCTCCTCTAAAGTTGGTGTAGTAGAGAGAGGACTGAGGAAGGCTGAATAGAGGCTCGGTTACAGACCTGTGGGCCAGATTGAGTGCAGAGCATTGATCCAGAGCTGGAGAGGCCCAACACAATAGATGGATTACAAATGCCAGGACTGGAGCCCCTCCCCTACACACCGATGTGCCCGAACAATAGAAAAGACACGCACACACACACACACACACACACACACACACACATACACGCAAATTAGAGTGAGAGAAGCACACAGAGAAAGCAGCATATTGACAAGGAGAGAGAGGAAGAGAGCGAGCAACAAACTGACTGTTCAGGTCAGGTTCGAAAACACACACATTCCTGTTTATGTCTCCCCTGGTTCAGAGAGCTATTCATTAGTCCTTTCTGTAAATCAATCTACTGCTTTTTAAAACAGTGTCAATTTAAGCGTGACGCCTGTCAGCTTGACGTCGCTCTGTGGATATTTAACTTGAAGCCCAATTAATCATCATGATTAATTCCTGCACAAACCAGCTGCAACTGTTCAGTAAAGCAACTTCTCCCCCTCACACTGCAGAGAGCACAGGAGGAGAGAGAGACTACACCAAGACTCTTTTGTAATTACTGCTCCCTGGAGAGGGAGGAAAGACAGGGAGGGAGAGAGAAAGAGAGAAAGCATTTAGGATTTAAACTTTGTCAAACCAATAGTCATACGTCTGTGTATATTATGTTTCTCATTTTCGCTCTCCTTCGAGTGTTTATCTGATGGAGACAATCTCTATGTCTGTATGCGGTCACCATACCATGATTTTGCAAAGTAAGACATGTTCCTGGATCTACATATTTTATTGATCCTGGAATAACATTCCTGTCTGAAAATATAGTCCTAACAATATCCCTACCCCTAAACCTAACCCTACCCATAACTGATCCCTAAAATCAGAGGGGAATGTTAGGTGAATAACATTGATGTAGAAGCACCTAACCCTGGTTGTAATCCTAAACTTGACATAAACTGTAAACTTGTCCCTCAAATCTGATTGGTTGATTGGAATGTTGATCCAGGAACATGTTGTTCTTGGAGAAATCACGTTCACTGTCTGTGTGCGTGAGCCTGACAACTGGGAAAGTGATTAACATAAAACAATAAAAACAGATGGAAGACAAATGTGCTTTTTAAATAAAAAAAGACCAATGATTAATTAAGAAAGTCAAAATTTGGACAAGGTTCAACCAACATGGTGCATGTAATGTAGGAATAAGTGTATAATGGCAGTTAATCCATCCAACACATGATCCAGATGATCACATGATCCTCCAGAATCCATGATCCTACTTTTTTTCTTTCTTTTTTTTTTTTTCTTAGGATTCTTTGGTGAATAGAAAGACATTCTAAATATATTTAACAGCCAATTTTGATCAAACTTAATCCTGTCTTGTGTTTAATTGACTCTTATAACCCGACTCCCTTGCTGTGTTTGAAATCTCCCATTTACTCTCATTCACGATTCCCTACATTGCTCCACTAAAATAGCTTACTTGAAGGAGTGAATGAAAACAAGTGAGCAAACTCGGACACTGAGTACGCCGGAAGGGCTGCCGCTTTTACATAGTTTGTGCTTGCTGTTTAACAATCTTTGAAACGTAGCAAACTGGCAGCTCCAGTAGTAATGAAAATACTTATCTTAAACGTATAGCCTATCTGTATGATATTATGGTGTAGCCACATTGGACCAGGGGTTTGGAAAATGGATGGATGGATGATTCAGCTGTGGGCGCCATCTTCTAGTCAGACGCGGGAATTCATTCAACGCGCGACTCTCACAGTGCATTATGGGTATTCTCTAGCCATTGAGCATATATCAGTTGTACACTCATTATTGAGGTGCATTGTGGGACTGAATGAGTGCACTTTATAATGTCCACTATGGTTTCGGACATGGCTGTCCCCTCAAATAGTGCCATATTTCAGCAGTGCCCTTAAGTAGGGCATTATGGGCTGATTTGGGACACAGCCCCTGTGTTTAGTTTCCTTGTGTCATAGGCTGCCTTATTAGTTACCCTTGTTGCCATAGTTACCCTAGTTTGTTCCCATAGCAACTGATCACCATCACCTGTCCCTTGTTAGCCCTTGTAATCTTGAGTATTTAAACCCCAGTGTTTTCCCATGTTCTTTGTCAGTTCTTGTCCTTTTGACTGTATATTGGTGAATGTTTCATGCTGAATTCAAAACTTCTCAGAAAGATACGGTAAATGTAGTATGAGGATATAATAGGATGCGGTTCCGAATTTAGCTTCAGTTCTGTCCCTGTGGATTTACTCTGTTTTAGTTTTTTGTGCTGTGCGTATTTTTTGTCATTTTATTAAAGCTACAATATGTAAATTTTTCGCCACTAGAGGTCACCTATTCAAAACAAAGGAGTAACTTGTTGACACCGAGTTTGAGCACGGAATCTTAGAAAATGTCGTTTTCACCTCACAGCCAGTGGAAAAGAATCGGGATGGGACTTGAGCAGAAATCATGTTCTTAGATGAGATTATTAACGTCATGTTGTATGAAGTAGAGCAGGGTGAGTGCTGTTGGAGCTGAACGAGGCCGCTGGAGCGATTGCTAATAAGAGACGAACGCAACACGCGGCTCGTGAGCAGCTGAACATTTATTATGCTGCAGTCGCCGGCGCCGCTTCTTCTGCTCAACATTTGAGGTAACACAGTGCTGTATTATCATATTAGATACATTTGACTGTGTTGAAAATGATGTTGTAACATTAATCTGTGCGTTCACTCAGCGGCTGCTGTGAGACACTGTTGAACACTGCAGTAAAATAGATCGATTTTTAGAATATCATATTAATAAATGCTGGGTGTTAATAAATGGTGTGGCGAACTGAAAAGAAAACAGGAAAAAAATGCATACAAATTACTTTTCCAAAATGGGCGGAAATGATCAATCAGGAAGTAAAGAGGAAATGGTATAAAAGGAAGGGGAAACGGAAGGAAGACAGGTAAAAAGAAAAAAAAAAAAAAGAGAGAAAGAAACGTGTTGGTTATTGAAGTGGGACACATGCTACCTGAACCGAAGGCCTGCCATTGTTGTTGCTGGATTTTCTGTGCGCTGACCGGGTGCAATCCTAAAGTGACGTCAGGAACTGAGCTCTGCACTGTTTGCCTTCCTGGTGCAACATACCTCCAGCTACCTCCCAGTTTGACTCGCCTACTACAGGTATTCGCATGGGTTGACTCCGACATCTTCTAACCTCACGGGAAATCGCCTAACCTGTTCCTTGGCAACCGGACGCGATCGCAGAGTGACGGCGGAATTGATCTCCGGAATGGTTCATCTGCATGGTGCATCGTAACCCAAGTTTGTCTCGCCTGCCCAGGTATTCGCATTGAAATCCCCAAACTACTTCCAGGGCTCTCCGTCCAGTAGTGTGGCCGTTACGCAGCCAGCAACCATAGCAACACACACACACACACACGCACGCAAACACGCTCGCTTCCTCACTACAAAGACACTGAACGAGATGATCGCTGGTCTGTTTTTGTTTTTGTTTTTTTTGTTTTATATTGTGGTTGTTTGAAATTTAGTAATTTTCTGTGAAAACTGGTTAAAAGGAAAGAACAATCGATTGTGAATTATGCAATGTGAATCACAGAATGTTTTTTGGTATTTTGGTTGTTACTGACAAAAGAAATATACAAATTCTGTTGAAAAATGAATTGAGTAACTGTCTTGTTTTTTTCTTTTCCCCCCCTTTAAATAACATTTATCTTGATCTGAAAGCCTTCATTCAGTGACTGTCATTTAAGCCATTTTGAATGGCGCTTTGTTTTTTTTTTTTTTTTGTATCGGTGGTTTATGAGCTGTACCGGGAAACTAAAATTATTATTATTTTTTTCTTGACAAGTTTTGACTTGTCTGGCGCCCGAACAATTGAAACTTTAATGCTTTAAGTTAAATCGGGGCGGTCACCGTTACAGAAGTGGCGCCCGAACAGGGACTTGAACTCTTTGAAAAAAAATTGTGTGAACTGAACCCAAACTTTGGGTAAATACCAAAGACTTTGAACTTGATTTTTGAATTTTGAATTTGTGATCTCTGAATATTTGCTGCTAGGGAACTCTGAGAACTCTTTTGCATTATCTGGTTGGACATTGAACATTATTTTTGTGTGTGTGATTTAATTGAATTGGATATTGAGTATTTTTTTGCTTTATGAACTTTGGTGAACTGTTGTTTTGGAAAACTGTGTCAAGCCATTCAAGTCAAGGGACTGGTGTGACTACCAATATAACAAGTATCACTTTAAGAACTGTTGGGTCAATTTTGTGTTAAAAAAAAAATTGTAAACCTCTGTGAATTGGTAAATTCTGTATATATTTTTTTGGATTATGAAAGCGTAATCCCTCTGTAGTTTATTTTGGTGCCCCATTTCCCCCAAAGAATTTACATAGGCCCATCAGTATTTCCTTTTAATTTTTATTTTTTTTAAAATTTTACAAATTTGACATTGACATTTTACACACACGTCAACCATGGCCCATACCCCCATCACCATCCACTTTTGTGGCAATTGATCCTCCAGATATTGCAACACCCAATTGGGCCCCGGTGCAACAAACTCCACAACAACCACGACAACCACTTCATGTTCCCACCTTCTACTCCACACCCACCCACTTTCCTAGTCCTCCTCCAAGAGCCCAGGTGTGCTTTGCTATTCCACCATCAGGGGAAAATGCTCCTCCACTAACCGATGCTATGCAGTTGTGCACCTCCACAGAAACTACGCAAACGTCGCCTCCTTCAGGAATACAGCAGGACTTGCCTGGATATCTCCCAACTCCTGGCAGAGGAATTTATCAATTGTCAGCGCAAGTACAAGGGAACTGGGATATCCTGTTTAATCACCTCAAGCAGCAGGACGAAGCTCTGAAAGTACTCACCAAGGAACTTGCAACTGCAACTTCACAGCATGATGCCAAGATTGAAACCTTGACTGATAAAATTAAATCCAACCACCAACAGCTTCAGAACACGATCACTGCTCAGAGACAAAATGAAGAAGAGGACACTGATCAACTGACAAAAGCCCTGAAAGTGATGGTAACGGGAGAACTAAAGAAAAGTGAACGCACCATAGTCTCTGAAGTTCAGTTCATGGTACAACAATTGCAGCTAGAGGTGCAAAAAGACATTCAGAGCATGCAGCAAAGTGTTCAAAAGGACTGTGACCAACTTACCCATGAGATTAGTCAATGTAATGTCCAACTGAATACCTTCAGCGACTCCCTGAAAGAGCTAAAAGAAGAAATGGTTAGTTATTTCAAGACACCTAGAAAAACTCTGACTGATTTTCAAAGCTTACCTAAATCACCCATTTACACCTCCGCTGCAGAAGGTGAAACAGTCCCCCACACAACCCCGTCTATATTTCCACTTCCTCCGCACCCAACATCTATGGTCAAGAGTGATCATTTGAAGCTTACCTTCCCCACATTTGGCAGACCATCGGATGATAGTGACCCTCTGTTATATTTAACCAGGTGTCAAGACTTTATGGCATTACACCCTTTGGATGATGCAGACATTCTGGCAACCTTTCGCACTGTCCTCTATGGAACCGCACGGGACTGGTGGGAAGTGGCAAGGTCCTCTGTTAGCACCTGGAATGAGTTTGAGACCGCATTTCTCTCAGCATTTCTCTCTGAAGACTATGAAGACGAGTTAGCTGAGCGTGTACGCACCAGAATTCAAGGAGAAAAGGAGCCTATTAGAGATTTCGCTTTCACTTACAGAGCTCTATGCAAGCGCTGGAAACCTTCACTGACAGAGAATGAGTTGGTTAAAATGATACTAAAGAATATTAAACCATACCTCGCCAGTCAACTTCGCAGTAGAGTAAGTACAGTGGATGAACTGGTAAAACTTGGTCATCAGCTGGAAAAAGACTATGCTCAACAGTTTCATTATGATGGGCGGACAGTCACTACACCTAAGCCTACCTCCAACCGGCAAGCTGAAAGACCAGTCGTCCAGTGCTGGAGATGTAAAGGTCAGCATCCACCTGGCAACTGTCCACAATACTCCGTTTTGCCTTCCCCATCACCTCAAAATCCACATCAAACTGCAGGAAATAAGCGAACTTTTCCCTCACAGAAGACGGGAGGAATGCCATCCAGTAACGCTCTGACCGTCACACCCCCATCCCAGCCATCTGCCAAAACAGAACCTTTAACTTCTGAACGTGAGTCCATACCTCAGCAGTTAGTTGTGCCTGTAACCATTGGCCACTGGACAGGGAAAGCTATCATTGACACAGGGGCAAGCTATACTCTCTTACATGAGAGCTTGTGGACCGAGCTCGCCTCCGCGCACACACTCTGCCTTTGGTCCCTTGGACCCCTCTACTTGGCAAATGGCGAGACTGCAGTACCTGTAGGGTGGACAAAAACAGATATAACCCTCCACAACCAAGTCTTTTCCATACCTGTAGCCATCCTTTCCTCCAAAGCTCTAGTGTACTCTGTGGTCTTAGGATTGGATTTTATATTCACCAGTGGGCTGCAGATCAATGTTGCAGATGGGAAATATTCTTTCAAGTCCACTCCCAACAAGGAATATCCTTTCCAGCCTGGACAAGCTAGCATTCCTGCTAGAAGAATTCTGCATCTGGAAAAGAAAGC
Organism: Chanodichthys erythropterus; assembly: GCF_024489055.1. Taxonomy (NCBI): domain Eukaryota; kingdom Metazoa; phylum Chordata; class Actinopteri; order Cypriniformes; family Xenocyprididae; genus Chanodichthys; species Chanodichthys erythropterus. The sequence continues at coordinate 39,848,666 of NC_090234.1, read as the reverse complement.
ACACAGAAAAAGGTCAGACCAAACTCTCTCACTGTTCAGCTCTATTCCTCCACCGCAAATCACAAGGGTATCCCAGCCTCCAGATAATCTAGATGATCAAACTTTAATAAGGACTCTAGTAGACAAAGCACACTTACCTTCTGAAAGAAAGTTTCAACTACTTCATCTCCTAGAGAACAATCCTCAAGTCTGTACTCTCCAGCTCGGAAGAACAACTGTACTCCAGCATTGTCTTTATACTGTCCACCCTGTACCCATCAAACAGCGTCCATATCGATTAACCCCAGAGAAACAAGATGTGGTACAAGAACAAGTTAAAGAAATGTTAAAAAATGGTCTCATCGAACCTTCACACTCTGCTTGGGCTTCACCCATTGTCCTGGTCCCAAAGAAGGATGGCAGCTTGAGATTCTGTGTGGATTACAGGAGGGTCAATGCTATCACTGAGAGAGATGCCTATCCTCTACCTAATATTACTGAGATCTTGGAATCCCTCTCCGGCTCAGTTATTTTCTCCAGCATTGACCTCAACAGTGGGTACTGGCAGGTAACAATGGAACAAGAGAGCAAGTCCAAGACTGCCTTCATCGCTCCATCTGGGTTATACCAGTTCAATGTGATGCCCTTCGGGCTGAAGAATGCTCCAGCAACATTTCAGCGATTAATGGAGACTGTGCTAGGTGAACTACGAGGAAGAATATGTTTTGTGTATATTGATGATATTATCATTTACTCACCCTCTGTCACCCAACACTTCCAGGATCTGCAAACTGTCTTCTCCCGGTTGCACAAAGCTGGTTTAACCATCAACCTGAAAAAGAGTAAATTCTGCCTTCAGGAACTGACATTTCTAGGACATGTGGTAAACACACAAGGCATTTCTGCTGACCCCAGCAAAGTAGAGGCCATCCGTTCTTATCCTGTACCAAAGAACCTTAAAGAAGTTCAGCGATTTCTCGGACTGGCAGGGTGGTACCATCGGTTCGTACCCAATTTCTCTCGGATTGCAGAGCCTATAAATGCCTTGAAGAAAAAGGGACGTACTTTCCAGTGGTCACCACAATGTCAACAGGCCTTTGAGAAATTGAAGTCGTGTCTCACCTCACCTCCTATACTGGGACATCCTGATCTCCAGCTTCCTTTTGTCGTCTACACTGATGCCAGTGACTCAGGATTGGGTGCGGTGCTGACACAACGGAAAATGCAAGGCTTGGAGGAAGTCATGGCCTATGGCAGCCGCACTTTAACGAAAGCGGAGATGAATTATTCAGCTACCGAAAAAGAGTGTCTGGCAATAGTGTGGGCACTAGAAAAATGGCAACATTACTTGGAACCGAAACTCTTCACAATAGTTACAGATCATTCAGCTCTTCAGTGGGTCATGAACTCCACAAAAACCACGGCACGACTAATCCGTTGGGCCCTCCGCCTGCAGAAATTCGACTTTGTAGTTGAGTACCGAAAGGGAAAACTCAATGAGGCCCCAGATGCTTTATCTCGAATGCACTCTGCACCTGGATGCCACCTGTACTCCACTCAGAAGGAGGAACCTGGATTTCCAATTTCAGCAGTAGACCTCTGGGAAGAACAACACAAAGATCCAGGAATTACGAAGATATTCCAGTCACTAGCAGAAAATGATTCTTCTGTGCAAGACCAATATGAAGTAGTGGAAGACAAATTATATCACCGAACTCCTTTGACAAATGGACAAGTGCACTACAGAATCTATGTTCCTGCCACCCTTATCCCACACATTCTACATCATTATCATGCTCATCCCTTAAGTGGTCATTTGGGAATTCACAAAACTTACCAGAGAGTACACCAGGTCGCCTTCTGGCCAGCCATGTGGACATCTGTCAAACAGCATGTGAAAAGGTGTATAAAATGTCAAACCTTGAAAAGTGAAAACCGCAAACCTGCTGGCAAAATTCAACAGACCACCACCACTCGCCCAAATGAGATGTTGGGAGTAGATATCATGGGTCCTCTGCCTCGCAGCCCCCAAAGGTATGAATATCTACTAGTGTTCGTGGATTACTATTCCCGATGGGTTGAGTTATTCCCCTTGAGAAAGGCCACTGCTCAAATTGTTGCTGCCCATCTCAGAGAAGACATCCTCACTCGTTGGGGGGTACCTGACTTCATCCTGTCTGATCGGGGTACTCAGTTTATGTCTGCCGTCTTTCAGGACATCTGTGCCAAATGGAAAGTCACCCAGAAAATGACTACAGCGTACCACCCACAGACAAACTTAACAGAACGGGTGAACAGAACGTTAAAACAGATGATTTCAGCATACGTGGATGATAACCATAAAAGGTGGGACCAACACTTACCTGAGCTACGGTTTGCCATAAATTCAGCGGTACAAGAAACCATTGGTATGTCTCCAGCCGAGCTTCACCTAGGCAGGAAATTACAGGGGCCAATGGACAAGCTGCTACATGGGAAAAATCTCTCTCCTACTGCTCCATCTTACAATGTCACAGAACATCTGGCTAAGTTGCAAGCTAGAGCCAAAGAATGCAGCAAGAAAGCCTCTGTAAGACAGCTCCGTAGCTACAACAAAGCTCGAAGAGATGTGACCTATAAGGAAAGAGATCGGGTATGGCTGAGACATTTTCCACAGTCAAGTGCACTTCACCATTTTAGTGCTAAACTTGCTAATAAATGGAAAGGTCCCTATCGAATTATAAAACAGCTGGGACCACTGAACTATCGTGTGGCATTGGAAGACACTGGTGAGGATGTGCGTACCGCTCATGTGTGTAATCTGAAGCCATGTTTTCCCACCGCTGAGGAGTTAAATCATCTGGAAAAATCCAAACTTTTGGAAATTTTCCATGAATCTACTGACGAGGATGAGGAGTTTCTTGGCTTCTGACAATACTCCCTTTTTAACCAACGGGGATTGTCTTTTCCAGGGGGGGAGAGTGTGGCGAACTGAAAAGAAAACAGGAAAAAAATGCATACAAATTACTTTTCCAAAATGGGCGGAAATGATCAATCAGGAAGTAAAGAGGAAATGGTATAAAAGGAAGGGGAAACGGAAGGAAGACAGGTAAAAAGAAAAAAAAAAAAGAGAGAAAGAAACGTGTTGGTTATTGAAGTGGGACACATGCTACCTGAACCGAAGGCCTGCCATTGTTGTTGCTGGATTTTCTGTGCGCTGACCGGGTGCAATCCTAAAGTGACGTCAGGAACTGAGCTCTGCACTGTTTGCCTTCCTGGTGCAACATACCTCCAGCTACCTCCCAGTTTGACTCGCCTACTACAGGTATTCGCATGGGTTGACTCCGACATCTTCTAACCTCACGGGAAATCGCCTAACCTGTTCCTTGGCAACCGGACGCGATCGCAGAGTGACGGCGGAATTGATCTCCGGAATGGTTCATCTGCATGGTGCATCGTAACCCAAGTTTGTCTCGCCTGCCCAGGTATTCGCATTGAAATCCCCAAACTACTTCCAGGGCTCTCCGTCCAGTAGTGTGGCCGTTACGCAGCCAGCAACCATAGCAACACACACACACACACACGCACGCAAACACGCTCGCTTCCTCACTACAAAGACACTGAACGAGATGATCGCTGGTCTGTTTTTGTTTTTGTTTTTTTTGTTTTATATTGTGGTTGTTTGAAATTTAGTAATTTTCTGTGAAAACTGGTTAAAAGGAAAGAACAATCGATTGTGAATTATGCAATGTGAATCACAGAATGTTTTTTGGTATTTTGGTTGTTACTGACAAAAGAAATATACAAATTCTGTTGAAAAATGAATTGAGTAACTGTCTTGTTTTTTTCTTTTCCCCCCCCTTTAAATAACATTTATCTTGATCTGAAAGCCTTCATTCAGTGACTGTCATTTAAGCCATTTTGAATGGCGTGTTTTTTTTTTTTTTTTTTGTATCGGTGGTTTATGAGCTGTACCGGGAAACTAAAATTATTATTATTTTTTTTCTTGACAAGTTTTGACTTGTCTGGCGCCCGAACAATTGAAACTTTAATGCTTTAAGTTAAATCGGGGCGGTCACCGTTACAATGGCATGCAATTAATTTTAAAATGTATTTTATGATGAAGAAAATGCTGTATTTCTTAAATACTTGACAAAATAGTGTTTTTCTCTGAGGCATGGTAAAAGCATGGTAATCTCGGAAAATCAAGAGAACTGGATTTTTGAACTGGTGTTGAGCTATATTACAATAATTTGTATTCTGTCTATCAATATATCAAAACAGCTGTTCCCTTTGGAAACCAAGGGTAATGCGAATATGACGCGACTCCTTGACAGGCGACTCCCGGACATATCCGGTATCCTTGGTTAAATTCTAGATTTTCTCACGATTTACAAATAGCTGGAAACATTTGGGATATTTTAAGTACTCAACTGAACAAAATATATGACTCCAGCCTAGTGGTTTTTGGATATTTTACTGCAAAAATTGTACATATTGTAGCTTTAATGAACCCAACACCTGCATTTATACAGCTCTTTTCCGAATTCTCCCAGCATTACACTTAATGACATTTGACTTAAATTTATTTATTGATATGTATAATACCATGCTAAAGCAACAGGTTGCTAGAGCATTTTTCGTTATTATCATCATTGGACAGAATATTAACAAAACATTAGCACTGTCATTATCACTACTTTATTATAGATTATAGATTTTCATATTACAAATATATAAAAAAAAAATGTTAGTTGAGTTGTGTAAGATGGACATGACAGATTGCACCTCTAAAATGTCCTATGGAAATTAATTTACTAAGAATAGACCCCCTTGGAAGTCAAAAGTCATAATTAAACTCACTGTATATATCAGAACTGTATCCTTTGTCCAAAGTTTACTATAAGTTAACATTTTTCATAATTAACACTGAGTTTCCCATCTCAGGACTGAGGAATTTAAAAATGACAAGATTTCAACCAGTGCAGTCAGATCATCCTGTCATCACAGAGCTGGAGAGCGAGAGAGACTGGTATTACACTCAGCACAGAGTCAGCAGACATTGTAAACTGCATGAATGAAGAGTGTGTTATTCCATCATTTGATTGATGACATCTTGTTTAGGGTGTGGATAGACTACATGTGTAAAAGATGCAGAAAACAATACCTAATCGATCATGCAGTCACTCGCATCTCAAATCTAAACTGTGAAGCAGGCTGAGCTGAAGCACATGCATTTTATCAAAAGCACCAGGTCATCATTGTGCCATAACTTATTTCTAGGGTGTTCTTTCTGCCTTAGTGCATCACTGTCAGATTCACTGGAGCTCCATTTCTTCTCCCACTCTGCCTCACTAAGATATCCATATGACACACAGGAGTAAGCAGTGCCAAGCAGATCCTCAACCTTTTAACCATCTGGGACCCCTTGATGCTTGAGAATGTCTCTCGGATTTGCTATTAAGACACAGAAGGGCTGGAGAGATATTGAGCCAAGTAGGTTCAGTTTATGCTAGCTATAGCTTTGAGTGTATTTCTGCACTTCTGTTTTCATAATGATAGACAATCCTGACTTCGAAAGTAGAGGTGATAGCAGAATAAACGTATAAAAGTGCAGAGATTACATCGGTAACACTTTACAATACGGTTCATTTGTTAAACATTAGTTAATGGATTAACTAACATGAACTAACAATGAGCAATACATTTGTTACTGTATTTACTAATCTTCGTTAGTGTTAGTTAATGAGAATACAGTTGTTCATTCTTTGTTCATGTTAGTTCACAGTGCATTAACTAATGTTAACAAGCTTTTAATAATGTATTAGTAAATGATGAAATTAACATTAACAAAGATTAATAAATGCTGTATAAGTGCAGTTCATTATTAGTTCATGTTAACTAATGTAGCTAACTAATGTTAACTAATGAACCGTATTGTAAAGTGTTACCATTACATCTAGGTTGAACAAGACAAGAAACAAAGAATATACGAAAAAATTATATAGGAAAATTGTCAGGTCTGTGGGGAGACCTAGGGTCATTTAAATATTTTATTTTAAAATGTATTTATAATTTATTAATTTTATTTAAAATAATTTCATTTAAAACTTATGCATCTCAAATTTTGTGTATTTTCGTGTGGATTCGGTCCTGATTTTGATGAATATATGTTGTCTCAACTTAACAATTAAAGTTGATCTGTGCTTTCAGCGAACATAATAAAATAAGTTCCAAACTCAAAATTATTCATAATATATACTTGTGGCTCCGAGATAAAGAAACTCATTTGCATTTATTCGTTCACAATTTAACATGACTATAATTATAGCACATTATTGACATCTCTGCTAAACATCTTTGCTTAAAGTCCCTATTTATTTATTTGCCCCTATTATGGATTTTTGAAAATTACCTGCATGTAGTGTGTAACACAGAATGAAAACATCCTGCAAAGTTTTAAATCTGAAAGTGCACCGTATATTAAGTTGTTGTCTCTCAAAAGTAAGAGTCAACTCTGAATCAATTAAACGAGTCGTTTGTAAAACGAATCTAAAGCTATTTCGTTGTAATATAACAACAAAACATTGGCATATTGCACGTGCAGACGCCAGAGAAAACTTGAAACCTGAACCTTGTGCTGTGTGTTCCTGTCATTTTACTGACGACTGCTTCTTCAACCTAAATGCGTTCAACAAGGGATTCGCAGGCTGGTTATTATTGAAGGATGGGTCAGTACCCAGAATCACCACAATCTCTGTAGCATGTACAAATATGTATTTAGTTGTGTATGTGTGTGTGTGTGTGTGTTGTGTACGCTCCACGCAGCTTGTAGGTCTCCAGCTGACCAACTAACAGCAATATGTGTTCGCTCGCAATTGTCTAGAAATGTGTCAAATGTTTGTCATTGTTATTACTTGGAGTTATGATAAAGAATAAAGCAATTCAATTCAATTCAATTCACATTTATTTGTATAGCGCTTTTCACGTTTCAAAGCAGCTTTACAGAGAATGCATGTCAACATCACAATTTAAAGAATGCGGTTGGCAAATAATGTAATAATTTAGGCAGCCCCTAACGCATCATTTGTATTGTCTACATGAATCTCCAACAATCAGCGCTTTATCAACATTGACCATGAGAGAAAGTCTGCAAAATCTTTGAGGAAATCAGCATAAGACACTGGAGGTCTATAAACGATAGCCAAAGCAAGCGATAGTAGCGACTTTTTACTTATATCTGAGAGTGTAACATTTAGCATAATAATTTCAAATGAATTAAACCTATAGTTTGTTTTCTGAGTAACGTTAAGAATATCTCTGTAACACAGTTCAGTTCGTAGTTGGGGAAGGAAGAGGACAGGGTCGGCGAACACCTGCTGACTGAGACTTTATTAACTTTCAAAGGCTTCAACAGAAAGACTGTGCAGCGCACAACAACAAAAATAAACAATCCACTAAGGGCTTCACTCCAGGTTCGGTATACACCATCCACAAGGGCTTCACTCCAGGTTCGGTATACACCATCCACAAGGGCTTCACTCCAGAATCTCGACACGACTCAGTCAGCAGTTCCCCTCTCTCTCACACACTCCTGCTTCACACGGCGTTTTATCCTGTCTCCGCGCCAATCACTGAAATGAGAAACAGGTGTTCGTGATTTGTATTCAACCCACTCACTTACCAAGCGTCCTCGCTGAACCACGCCCCCCTCGCCACATACCCCCACTGCCCGACTCAGGCCGGGGAGCAGTCCAGCCTGCAGCCCCCCCCACCCTGAGGACATCCAGCACCCCATGGGGCTGGCACCCAAAGAGAAGCTCGAAGGGGGAAAACCCTGTGGAGGCTTGCGGGACCTTTCGCACTGCGAATAACAGAGGTTCCAACCACTTATCCCAATTTTTGGCGTCCTCTTGAACGAACTTACGAATCATGGATTTAAGTGTGCGATTAAAACGTTCGACCAGCCCGTTCGTTTGTGGGTGAAAGACGCTGGTACGAACTGATTAAATGCCCAATAATTCATACAGTTCGCGTTACGTGCGTGACATAAACGCCGTGCCTTGATCAGTGAGGATTTCTTTTGGAATCCCCACCCGGGAGATTAAGCAAAACTCTTTTGCAGAAATGTTGCGGAGAGCCACTGCTTCAGGATATCACGTTGCATAATCAACAATGACTAATGCAAAGCGATGTCCCCTTGCTGATCATTCTAATGGCCCGATGAGGACCATACTAATTCTCTCGAAGGGGACCTGCATTAATGTAAGCGGGCGCAATGGCACTTTTAGGGTGGCCGGTGGGTTCACCAACTGGCATTCAAGACGCGCACCACCTGCGTACATTCTCGTGAATGCCCAGCCAGAAAAACCGGGTCATGACGATTTATTGTCGCTGCCTGTCCCAAATGCCCCGCCATCGGATTAGAATGAGCTGCTTGGAAAAGCATTTCCCTGCTTCTCTTTGGCACTAACAACTGGGTTGTATCTTCTTTTGTTTGATTGTCTTGGGTCACTCGATACAACCTATCTTTTATAATCGCGAAATATGGATAAACAAGCGGACGTCCAGGCTGGAGAGGCTGACCATCAATCATACAGACCTTATCAAATGCATGTTTTAACGTCTCATCGCGAGACTGCTCGAGAAGAAAATCATCGCGTTCGGGAAGAATTAGTCTTCCGGCTTCACTCAGATCCCCTGCAGCAGAACTCTCCGGTCTCTGATCAGTCTCTCCCACCTGCACTCGCGCTTGCTTACCCCGCGTTCTTTTCCCCCAAGAGGCATCCGAGCATAAACATCCCAATAATTGCTTGAACGCAGGCCAATCCGTTCCCAAAATTATCGGATGCCAGAGGTGCGGGTTAACTGCCACTTCAACACTATGCTTTTGTTCCCTAAATTTAATTATGACAGACATTATAGGATATCTCACCACATCCCCGTGCACGCACCAAACCCCAACCATGCGGCCTGTATCCAATGCCCCAGATGAAATCAGGCTTTGATGGACAGAGGTTTGGTTGCAGCCCGAGTCCACCAAAGCCTGATAGGTACCCCCCTTGATACTCACAGGTATTTGGTACCCGCCAGCCTGACCAGGGGTGGCCTGTGGATCGTCGGGGACCCAGATCACTGTCCCGACCTCCATAACCGGACACTTATCCACAAAATGATCCGGATCCCCACACCGCCAACAGGCCGGCCCAGACCTGCCCGCCGCTCCAGTGGCAGAGAGTGGGCTGAATAGATGACGCGGAGAAAGGGGAGAAGCGGGAGTGGGGTCCGTCCCGGCAGCAGGGAGTTCTGCCCCCCTGGGCGGGGCTCTTGGTCCATAATACGGGCCCTGTTCAGTTCCACCCCGCACTCGGGTCTAGAGAGAGAGGGGGACAAAAGAGAAGGAGAGAGAGAGGCAGCTGGAAGGGGCTCGCCGACCCCTTGGCACGCCACCATGTGGTCCTCCGCCAATTGGATGGCTGAGCCCAGCGACGTGGGGCGGTGGCACTGGACCCACTCGGCAGTTTTTTTGGGGAGCCGAGTGATGAACTGCTCCAGTACCACGCGATCGATGACCAGGTCCACGTCGCTTCCCTCAGCCAGCAACCATTTGCGGCATGAGTCACGGAGCTGCTGGGCCATCATGAAGGGCCGGCCGGACTCACCCAGGTCGAGGGAGCGGAAGCGCTGTCGATGCTGCTCTGGGGTCCGACCAACCCGCTGGACGATGGCCCGCCGTAGGTCGTCATAGACCAGGAGGTTCTGGACTGGGAGCTGCTGTGCCGCCACCTGTGCTTCTCCTGAGAGGAGCGGGACCAGCCTCATAGACCACTGGTCCCGCGGCCACTTACACGCCTCAGCGGATCTTTCAAAGAGCACGAGGAAAACTTCTGGATTGTCCAGTGGGCACATCTTATTTAAGGGCAGGTGGACAGGCACAGCGGGCTGCTCGGTGGGCTCCCGGGGAACCTCCCGGTCAATCCAGCTCCGGAACGCCTCGCGGTCCTCCTGCTGAGTCTGAAGGATGGCTTGAAAGCACCGCTCCTGGTCACTTTGTAGCTCCAGCAGGGCCTGTTGTTGTTCGCGGTGCAGGACCGCGAGGGACGCGATGATCTCCGTAAATGGGGTGGAGGACGATGCTTGCATGGCGAAGTGCTCCCGTCATCCTTCCCAGGTTTCGGCACCAGTGTAACACAGTTCAGTTCGTAGCTGGGGAAGGAAGAGGACAGGGTCGGCGAACAACTGCTGACTGAGACTTTATTAACTTTCAAAGGCTTCAACAAAAAGACAACAACAAAAATAAACGATCCACTAAGGGCTTCACTCCAGGTTCGGTATACACCATCCACAAGGGCTTCTCTCCAAGTTTGGCATAAACAATCCGCAAGGGCTTCACTCCAGAACCTCGACACGACTCAGTCAGCAGTTCCCCTCTCTCTCACACACTCCTGCTTCTCACAGCGTTTTATCCTGTCTCCGCGCCAATCACTGGAATGAGAAACAGGTGTTCGTGATTTGTATTCAACCCACTCACTTACCAAGCGTCTCCCGCTATTCTCTCCGGTTGCAGACCTCACTGAACCACACCCCCCTTGCCACAATCTCTATAGATTGTTGCTACACCACCGCCCTGGCCAATCAGACAGCATTTATTTTTATAACAGTACCCAGGTGGACAAGACTCATTAAGACCAAAATAATCATTTGGTTTAAGCAATGTTTCAGTAAGGCAAATTACATCAAGACTATTATCTATGATCATTTCATTTATAATAACTGCCTTAGGTGTCAGTGATCTAATGTTTAGTAGCCCTAGCTTTAGATATTGTTTTTGTTCAGTAATTTAGCAAATTTCTGGTTTGATCACGATCAGATTTTTTCTAGATCCTTTATTTTTATTGTTAAACCTCACTATTCAGGGAATAGACACAGTTTCTATAGACTGTACTACACTCACATTTCTATCAATTAATTGGGCAGAACACAGACTGTGATTTGAGGTTTGACTTACTAGTCATACGGCGCGAAGCGTCTTGGTTCTCTGACAGAAGATCAGCTCTGATTCTGCCGGGGTTCAGGCCATCAGCATGGAAGAGCCTAGGTCGCTCCCAAAATAGATTCCAATTACAAACCTGATTCCAAAAAAGTTGGGACACTGTACAAATTGTGAATAAAAAAGGAATGCAATAATTTACAAATCTCATAAACTTATATTTTATTCACAGTAGAATATACATAACATATGAAATGTGAGACATTTTGAAATGTCATGCCAAATATTGGCTCATTTTGGATTTCATGAGAGCTACACATTCCAAAAAAGTTGGGACAGGTAGCAGTAAGAGGCCGGAAAAGTTAAATGTACATATAAGGAACAGCTGGAGGACCAAATTGCAACTTATTAGGTCAATTGGCAATTGACAGAGTGGCAGTGTCTCTCAGAAGTCAATATGGGCAGAAGATCACCAATTCCCCCAATGCTGCGGTGAAAAATAGTGGAGCAATATCAGAAAGGAGTTTCTCAGAGAAAAATTGCAAAGAGTTTGAAGTTATCATCATCTACAGTGCATAATATCATCCAAAGATTCAGAAAATCTGGAACAATCTCTGTGCGTAAGGGTCAAGGCCGGAAAACCATACTGGATGCCCGTGATCTTTGGGCCCTTAGACGGCACTGCATCAAATACAGGAATGCTACTCTACTGGAAATCACAACATGGGCTCAGGAATACTTCCAGAAAACGGTGAACACAATCCATTGTGCCATTCGCCGTTGCCGGCTAAAACTCTAAAGGTCAAAAAAGAAGCCATATCTAAACATGATCCAGAAGCGCAGGCGTTTTCTCTGGACCAAGGCTCATTTAAAATGGACTGTGGCAAAGTGGAAAACTGTTCTGTGGTCAGACGAATCAAAATTTGAAGTTCTTTTTGGAAAACTGGGACACCATGTCATCTGGACTAAAGAGGACAAGGACAACCCAAGTTGTTATCAGCGCTCAGTTCAGAAGCCTGCATCTCTGATGGTATGGGGTTGCATGAGTGCGTGTGGCATGGGCAGCTTACACATCTGGAAAGGCACCATCAATGCTGAAAGGTATATCCAAGTTCTAGAACAACATATGCTCCCATCCAGACGTCGTCTCTTTCAGGGAAGACCTTGCATTTTCCAACATGACAATGCCAGACCACATACTGCATCAATTACAACATCATGGTTGCATAGAAGTATGATCCAGGTACTGAAATGGTCAGCCTGCAGTCCAGATCTTTCACCCATAGAAAACATTTGGTGCATCATAAAGAGGAAGATGCAACAAAGAAGACCTAAGACAGTTGAGCAACTAGAAGCCTGTATTAGACAAGAATGGGACAACATTCCTATTCCTAAACTTGAGCAACTTGTCTCCTCAGTCCCCAGACGTTTGCAGACTGTTATAAAAAGAAGAGGGGATGCCACACAGTGGTAAACATGGCCTTGTCCCAACTTTTTTGAGATGTGTTGATGCCATGAAATTTAAAATCAACTTATTTTTCCCTTAAAATGATACATTTTCTCAGTTTAAACATTTGATATGTCATCTATGTTGTATTCTGAATAAAATATTGAAATTTGAAACTTCCACATCATTGCATTCTGTTTTTATTCACAATTTGTACAGTGTCCAAACTTTTTTGGAATCGGGTTTTATTACAAAATTAAGCCCTACATTGTTTTTTGTTTTTTTTCACTAAGATAGTAAGAAATAAGAAAGAAGAGGTGATCAAAACTTCCATTTTTATGTAAGGTTTAAGATTTAGTTACCTTTATGCACCAAAACCACTGATTATTCAATGCAAGGGATTGTGGGTGACCAAACTCATGCTCATCAGCCTGTTAGTATGACCCTGTTATCACCAATCTTCTTGCTGTTTAATATTTGAAGCTGTTCATTCCAAATGGTCTAAATATTGACTTTATTTATTATTATTTTAGGTAATGTCAACGTTTTCTACATTAGATAGTTTAATGAACCTTTAAAATAGTTTGTCTGACAAATTGAAGTTGGATTTTTGGAGAAGGCTGTTTTTTTTTATATATATATATTACAATATTACAATACAATACAATACAATACAATATTTATTTATAAAGCACATTCAAAAACAACCAAGACAGACCAAAGTGCTGTATAGAAAATAATAAAACCAAAAAAAAAAAAAAAAAGGGGGGGGGGGGGGGGAAAATACCAATAAAGGAACACCCAACAATAGAAAACAATAATCAAATCTATAATCAAGGAGTATTGAAAGCCAAATAAGTCTTTAGAGCAGATTTGAAGGTGGAAACAGACGTAGCTAATCTAATGTGAAAAGACAGTTCCAAAGTTTTGGACCTGCTGTAGCAAAAGCGTGAATGCCTATTTTTTTAAGTCTATATCTAGGCCCGATGAGTAGATCACTGGATCATAGAGATCTTCAGAGGAAGCGACTCCTATAAATTTATCATTCGATTACATAGTCATACAGCTGCTGCATTATGAGGCCAAGAAGGTTTTTAGGTGGTCTTTTCTTGTCTTATTTCAAATATCAATAGCTTAACATTTGCAGGGGCTTAGGGGTGGGGAGCTCCAGCTTTTATTATTAAATATGTCTTGCATAAATTGAATTAAGTAATTATAGTTGGTAATTGTGGCAATTGTTAACACATTCTTTCTTACACTTAACAATGCACAGTCATTTCCCAGCAGATAACCTCTTAATTTCTCTCTTTATAGCTGCATTATATTATCATGACTCTTTGCACTTTCATCTCCCTGTTTCTTTAAATTTGTGTGCGTTCATTCAATCCTTTCTATTTTCTTCAAAGCTCTTGGCTCTGAACAGAATGGTAATTTTTAAAATAATATATAAATTACAATGCAATTAAGATAAATTATACAGAACTGGGAGGGGTGGTGTGTGGGACTTTCTGTTATAGAATGAGCTTCTCAGACTGCAAGATGTCCTGTGATCCAAAGTTGATGTTCACTTTGATCAGTGCAGCCCTGTTCTGAGGATGCAAAGGCGGTACTGCCTCCTCCAAACATTTGGATGAGTAGAAAATCTACAATACTGACAGCATAAATTATTATGAAATACATACAGATTGGGGTTGATGAGATTTTTTAATGTTTTTGAAAGGAACAAGGCTGCATTATTTGTTCAAAATACAGTAAAAACAATAATAGTGTTAAAATAACTGTTTTCTATTTTAATATATTTTAAGACATAATTTATTCCTGTGATCAAAGCTGAATTTTCAGCATCGTTACTCCAGTCTTCAGTGTCACATGATCCTTCAGAAATCATTCTAATATGCTGCTTTGCTGCTCAAGAAACATTTCTTGTTATTATCATTGTTGAAAACAGTTGTGCTGCATAATATTTTTGTGTAAATCATGTCCCTCCCTACCTCAAATGCTAACTAAAGGCAAGTACAAAAGGTAAGAATGACGGTTTCTATCACTCCATTTGTCACGTTTTCCATCGCAGTTTTCCATTTTTACTATCATACGCAGAAAGGACTGTTTAAACTGTGTTTCCGTGACTGCCCAAAGCGAATATAAGGCACTCGATTGGTTGTCGGTTGCTAAGCATATAGTTGTAACATTCTAACACCGCATCGATTCACAAAAGCAGTGCTAACTCTGCTCCAGAGTAGGGTTTCATAACCCCGGGTAAAAAGCTGTGCTAACCCTGCATCTAAATTACAAGTGTGAAACGTTCCTTTACCCAGGGTTAAAAGAGGTGTTTAGAATGATGATAACCCGGGGTTAAGCACAGTGTGAAAAGCCCTAGAGAGTCATCTAATTTAACTACAATGACTTTTTTTTTCTCCTATGACACACTATTAATTTGTGAGAGCTCTGTGGAGAAAACACATGACAAAAAAACAATTGGTTCAGTAAATGAGTCTACCTGACCAGGATATCAGTACCTCAGTCTCCTGCATTCTCATCATCCACTCCACATGAGATGAGACAAGAGCCAGAAATGCCACTTTGTGGATATCAGCAACGTGAATGAAAGGAGCTCAAGTACAGAGCATCTCATCTTCGCAGCAGAAACTTCGATGGAGCTGATAAGGTGGGATCTTAATTAAACCACACCCAATCCTGCTGAGCTAGACAGTGGGCTGGTCTGTCCGCCATTGCGGCTTCACTGCTCTCAGTGCTGTTTGAAGAACAGAACATGAAAGAAACGGCAGCTCTCGACGTGGGCCTGTATCATTACTTGAGCCCAGCGATCTTAATTAAAAAGCATTGCGTGTTATGTGCCATAACAAAGGAAAATTTGAGTTCATTTAAATCCAATTATGCCCGGACAGTATCTCCAAAGACGATGGAGTAATTGCTGTTTGAACATGCGGGCCTTTATTCTATTGCCATGAGATTAATAAATGTAATCACAACACCGTCTAAAACAAGGGGAGACGGGAAAGGGCGGTACATTGCTACACCAGAGGCTTTGATGGGTCTCAAACTCTGCTTAGAAAATACCTGAGAACCTGCCTTTGAGGTGGACTTAACGAAACCTAAAATCAAAATGCGATAATACAGACTGGTGGGCCGTGAACCAAAAGTGGGTCACAGGTGTTATCTAACAGATCGCACATAGCAGGAAAAACATAAAATATGAAAATATAAAATTAAAGTACAGAAATTTGGTGGAAATTTATCTTTGTCCTCTTTCCCGAAATACATACAAAGATAACAAAACTAAACATTACAAAGAAAAAGACAATATAATACAGACTATATTATATAGACCTTTATAATATTTCAAAAGATTTCTAGCTGAAACAAATGCTTGTAACAGACACGTCAGGTTCCACCTCACTGCCATACCCACGTACCCAATCACCGGAGTACTAATCACCACCACCTGCCACTCATCAGCACTGCAATCAACACCACTACAAAGACTCTCCACACACACACACTCACTGTCCGGTCTCGTTTGCACTACTACCTACGTATGCTAACCTTAAGGACTCCAAACGCCATACTTACCTGCTCCAGTCGTCTCCTCCATCTCCTTCGTCTCCCGTCCTCCTTGTGTGATTATCTGCCTGTGTGTGTGAGTGTCTCCGCCAGCTTCGACCATCCCATCTCTTCTGCTGCATCTGCAAGACATTATCAGGACAGTATCATATTCCCTTCATCTCTCCAGTACTCATTATCTGCTTACCATAACCCAGTGCTCTGCTTATTATTAATAAACTCACCTGGATTGTTTATACCTCTGCCTCCGTGTCTCTGTACCGTAACAGAAGACCGGACCTTAACAACCTTATAGCATGAGCACCAACGACCCATTTCAAGAGCTCGTGGACGCACTGCGCCGAGCACTCACACCACAGCCATCCTCACCATCAATATCCACCACTTCAGCTTCCGCACCTTCTGTCACCTCTCCTTCTCCGGCATTCACCGCCAGTCCCATGGCCAAATCGGCGCCCTACTCAGGATCGGCGGAGGAATGCAGCGGATTCCTTCTCCAATGTGAACTGGTCCTGGAGATGCAGCCGCACCTCTACACTTCCGACACAGCAAAAATTGCGTTCATCATTTCGCAACTGCAAGGTAAGGCCCTGCAATGGGCAGATTCCCTGTGGACTCAGAAAGGCCCTGTTGTACAATCATATTCGGCGTTCGTCTCTCACTTCCGTGAGGTCTTCGGGAAACCTCTGAAGGATTCTTCTACTGGTGAGAAACTCTACAATCTAAAGCAAAGAAATCTCTCAGTGAATGATTATGCCTTGCAGTTCCGAACGCTAGCCGCCACCAGCGGATGGAATGAACAAGCCCTCATCACTTCTTTCCGTCAAGGATTGGAACCCAACGTGCGGCTGCATCTCGCTGCATACGAGGACTCAATGGGACTTGAACGCTTCATCCAACTCGCCATTCGCGTGGGTTCTCGTATGCAGTCGTGTCTCCTCGAACACCAGGGCCAGTCACCTGCCACCAACCTCCTCCGCCGGTCTGAACCCGTCAGCTCCCCAGAACCAGCCACCGAACCTATGTTAATCGACCATTCCCGTCTAACTTCCAATGAAAGACAAAGAAGATTGACTCATAACTTATGTCTATATTGTGGATCTCCGGGGCATGTTCTCTCCACATGCCCAACCCGTCCTCCTCGGCCCGTGGTGAGTGCGATTTTCCCTTCCATTCATAAAATGAAACCACTCACAACTGTTGTAATCCTTACTGCTGCGAATACCTCTGTTCCAGTGGTGGCGCTCCTCGACTCAGGGTCTGCAGGAAATTTCATCTCCGGCGCCCTCTGTCGACAACTCAAGCTCAAGATCTCCCCGTCTCCGGTTAGCTATCAAATCCACTCCATCACGGGCAAACCCCTGAGCCGTAAGCACATACGTCATTGTGTGGGACCACTTCAACTCAGCGTGGGTATTCTACACTCTGAAAAGATTCATCTGCTGGTTCTGGAGGAGTCCACCGCTGACGTGGTTCTAGGGCGCCCGTGGCTCGAACAACATAGCCCCAACATCTCTTGGCGCACGGGCGAAGTCCTGAAGTGGGGCGACCACTGCTTTCCAGATTGCTTCCCAACGCTTCCTGTTCCAAAGTCTCCATTCTCCAAGTCTCTCTCCATGAATGCAACCTCTATCGAAAGCCCTGTCGAAAAACGCTCCGTGGATGTTCCCCCGGACTACGCCCCCTTCAGTGACGTTTTCTGCCCGCAACGCGCCTCCAAGCTTCCTCCACACCGGCCATGGGACTGTGCCATCGATCTGCTACCGGGTGAACCAGTGCCCAGGGGACGTATTTACCCCCTGTCAATACCGGAGGAGAAGGCCATGGAGGAATACATCAAAGAGGCCCTCAACCAAGGTTACAT
This sequence comes from Chanodichthys erythropterus, assembly GCF_024489055.1. Taxonomy (NCBI): domain Eukaryota; kingdom Metazoa; phylum Chordata; class Actinopteri; order Cypriniformes; family Xenocyprididae; genus Chanodichthys; species Chanodichthys erythropterus. Next base: position 39,830,825 of record NC_090234.1, on the reverse strand, counting down.
CCGCCCGTCTACTTCCCCTGCTGCTTCAAGCTTCTTTTTTGTGGCGAAGAAGGACGGAGGCTTGAGGCCCTGCATTGATTACCGTGCCCTCAACAAGATCACCATCAAATTCCGCTACCCGCTTCCCCTCGTCCCAGCGGCCCTGGAACATCTCCGTGGTGCCACTGTGTTCACTAAGCTGGACCTCCGCAGCGCGTACAACCTCATCCGGATACGCGAGGGGGACGAGTGGAAGACCGCCTTTGTCACGCCCACCGGACACTACGAATATCTTGTTATGCCGTATGGCCTGGTCAACGCCCTCCGTATTCCAGGATTTCATACACGAGGTGCTCCGGGAGTTTCTCCACAAGTTCGTTCTGGTGTATATAGACGACATCCTCATCTACTCCCGGAGCTTGGCCGAACATCGCCACCACGTTGCGGAGGTCCTCCAACGCCTACGGCAATTCCACCTCTTCCTCAAAGCTGAGAAGTGCTCCTTTCACCAGCCCTCTGTCCAATTCCTGGGGTACGTAATAGATCACAGTGGCATCCGGATGGACGAGGGGAAGGTCTCCGCCATTCAGTCCTGGCCCACTCCATCTTCAATCAAAGAACTCCAACGCTTCCTAGGTTTCTCCAACTTCTACCGCCGGTTTATCAAGAACTACAGCACCATCGTCAGTCCATTAACCAACCTACTCCGTAACCAGCCCAAGTCTCTGTCCTGGTCCCAACAAGCCACCAACGCCTTCGAGACCCTTAAAAGAGCCTTCACCACCGCTCCCCTCCTCGTCCACCCTAATCCAGAGCTCCCATTCATCGTGGAAGTGGACGCCTCCACCACCGGAGTGTGAGCGGTTCTTTCACAGCAGCAGGGGACACCTAGTAGACTCCATCCATGCGCCTTCTTCTCCCGCAAGCTCAACCCGGCGGAGGTCAATTACGACATCGGTGACCGCGAACTCCTGGCCGTCAAGCTTGCCCTCGAGGAGTGGAGGCATTGGTTGGAGGGGGCTACTCATCCATTCCAAGTTCTCACTGATCACAAAAACCTTGAATATCTAAAAGCTGCCAAAAGACTCAACCCTCGCCAAGCTCGCTGGGCCATGTTTTTCTCAAGGTTCAATTTCTCTATCTCCTACCGCCCCGGTTCTAAAAATACCAAAGCTGACGCTCTGTCTCGCCTCCATTCCCCGGAGGAAAAGCCTGAAGTCCCTGAAACAATCCTGCCGGAGTCCATCTTCGTGAATCCCATCCAGTGGTCCGAAGAAACCATACCCTCCTCCAATGCCTCCACACACACTCCGCCGGGTTGCCCCCAAGGCTTGCAATACGTCACCCGGGCACGTCGCACTCCACTTCTGCACACTACCCACTCATCACTTGGCACTGGTCACCCGGGGGTCAATGAGACCCTCTCGTTGCTCAAACAACGCTTCTGGTGGCCCAACATGGCCAACGATGTCAGAAGGTACGTGCAGGGCTGCAGGGAGTGCGCCATCTCTAAGAGCCCACGCCATCTTCCCACCGGCAAGCTCCTACCTCTGCCCGTTCCTGAGAGACCCTGGTCACACCTGGGAGTGGACTTCGTCACAGATCTCCCTGAGTCTGACGGTAACACCTGCATCCTGGTGGTGGTAGACCGCTTCTCAAAGTCCTGCCGCCTGATACCCCTGGAGGGTCTACCTACCGCCATGGCAACTGCTAAGTTGATGTTTAATCATGTTTTTCGTCATTATGGAATACCTGAAGATATAGTCTCCGACAGAGGACCCCAGTTCGTCTCCCACGTCTGGAAAGCCTTCTTCTCCCTCCTGGGTGTGACCGTCAGCCTGTCATCTGGATACCATCCTCAGTCGAACGGGCAGACGGAACGCAAGATCCAGGAGATAGGCCGCTTCCTGCGTACCTTCTGTCACGGCCACCAGAACTCCTGGAACCAGTACCTGGGTTGGGCCGAGTACGCACAGAACTCCCTCCGCCAAGCCACAACTGGACTGACACCCTTCCAGTGCATACTCGGCTACCAACCCCCACTGTTCCCCTGGGATGGGGAACCTTCCAACGTCCCCGCAGTCGACTACTGGTTCCGGGAGAGCGAGAGGGTTTGGGACTCAGCTCATCACCAACTGCAGAGAGCCCTGCGCAGACGCAAGATGACAGCCGACCTTCGGCGCTCCGAAGCTCCCGTCTACCAACCGGGGCAGAAGGTCTGGCTGTCCACCCGGGACATCAGGATGCGTCTGCCCTGCAAGAAGCTGAGTCCCCGCTTCATTGGCCCGTTCCCCATCATCCGGCAGATCAACCCCGTCACCTACCGTCTTCAACTCCCAGCACAGTACAGTAGAATCCATCCCACATTCCACGTATCACTGCTTAAGCCTCACCACCCTTCTGTTGTTCCCTCCATAGAACCTGACGTGGCAGCCGCCGAGCCCCCCCTTCCACTCATCCTGGAGGACGGCACAGCCTACGTGGTTCACGAAATCCTGGATTCCCGGCGCCGTGGTGGTCAGCTGGAATACCTCGTCGACTGGGAAGGCTATGGTCCCGAGGAACGCTCATGGGTCCCCAAGAATGATATCCTTGATCCTATCCTATTACAGAACTTCCATACCAATCACCCTGACAGACCTGCCCCACGCCCGAGAGGAAGACCACCACGACGTCGGGGTCCGCGGCCCTCAGGAGCGGGCCGTGGGAGGGGGGGTACTGTAACAGACACGTCAGGTTCCACCTCACTGCCATACCCACGTACCCAATCACCGGAGTACTAATCACCACCACCTGCCACTCATCAGCACTGCAATCAACACCACTACAAAGACTCTCCACACACACACACTCACTGTCCGGTCTCGTTTGCACTACTACCTACGTATGCTAACCTTAAGGACTCCAAACGCCATACTTACCTGCTCCAGTCGTCTCCTCCATCTCCTTCGTCTCCCGTCCTCCTTGTGTGATTATCTGCCTGTGTGTGTGAGTGTCTCCGCCAGCTTCGACCATCCCATCTCTTCTGCTGCATCTGCAAGACATTATCAGGACAGTATCATATTCCCTTCATCTCTCCAGTACTCATTATCTGCTTACCATAACCCAGTGCTCTGCTTATTATTAATAAACTCACCTGGATTGTTTATACCTCTGCCTCCGTGTCTCTGTACCGTAACAATGCTTTTCTTTAAACTGTTTACAAAATTGATATTAATCAGAAATGTTTCTTGAGCACCAAATAGCACATTAGAATGATTTCTGAAGGATCATATGAACAGTTTTGGTACTGTTTGGTGTCGTCATTTGAATTGGTTTGTCCAGTTTGAAGTCTGGGTTCTGAAGTTAATCTACTCATACAAATACAGTTCTTAAAGGGTTAGTTCACCCAAAAATGAAAATTCTGTCATTAATTACTCACCCTCATGTCGTTCTACACCCGTAAGGCCTTTGTTAATCTTCAGAACACAAATTAAGATATTTTAGTTGAAATCCGATGGCTCCGTGAGGCCTCCATAGGGAGCAATGGACACCTCCTCTCTCAAGATCCATAAAGGTACTAAAAACATATTTAAATCAGTTCATGTGAGTACAGTGGTTCAATATTAAGATTATAAAGCGACAAGGATATTTTTGGAGCGCCAAAAAAAACTAAATAACGACTTATTTAGTGAAGGCCGATTTCAAAACAATGCTTCATGAAGCATCGGAGCATAAATTAATCAGTTTATGAATCAATGTATCGAATCATGATTCAGATTGCGTGTCAAACCGCCAAACTGCTGAAATCACGTGACTTTGGTGCTCCGAACAGCTGATTCGATACACTGATTCATTATCCTCCAATGCTTCCTGAAGCAGTGTTTTGAAATCGGCCATCACTAAATAAGTCGTTATTTAGTTTTTTTTGGCGCTCCAAAAATATCCTTGTCGCTTTATAATATTAACATTGAACCACTGTACTCACATTAACTGATTTAAATATGTTTTTAGTACCTTTATGGATCTTGAGAGAGGAGGTGTCCATTGCTCCCTATGGAGGCCTCACGGAGCCATCGGATTTCAACTAAAATATCTTAATTTGTGTTCTGAAGATTAACAAAGGCCTTACGGGTGTAGAACGACATGAGGGTGATTAATTAATGACAGAATTTTCATTTTTGGGTGAACTAACCCTTTAAGTGCAGCTGTAATATGGAGAACATTTTTTCTACCAAATGCTGCTATGTTGACACTTTTTGCCCCAAACTACCCAATAAGAAAAAAAAAGTGAAATTAAAATCCTTTAAGAGCTGCCATTTTTCCTGACTCTTCATTCATTTTTGTAGTCCCAGGTGGTCACAGCTCAGGGGCTGCGGTGAAACGCTATCCTGATCAATACCTTCCCTTCCATGCCCTTTAGGACAGAATAAATCATCTGTTTAAGAGAAAACCCATCAATGGAGAAAGAAGCTTCTCTTTTCTGCAGGCTCCTGAATCAGCAATCCTCTTTTCCCCCCGTATGCTTTCCTCCCACAAAAAGGCCTAATACAACCTGATCAGACTAGCTTTGACCTCTGACCTCTACTCCTCTGTCTGATGACCTATTGATCAAGTCTGGACCTGACTTGGGGCAACATTCACTGATAAACCAAATGGAAGGTTGAGAAGATGCAGATGTGAGGTATTTATTAAAGATGTTCCTTTAGAAATTATTTTCCATCATTGACAGAATTTTCCAGCAATCCATGTTTTCAGCAGTTTTCATACGGTAAGGGGCGCTATTACAAATCTTCTGAAAGAGTACAGAATCTCTGGATTAAAACATGGGAAAAGAAGAAGCAGAAACAAGCGATAGAAGCATTGCCTATGCGTATGCTATAGGGGTGTAACAGTATAAAAAAATAAAGGTTCGATATGTACCTTGGAGTCACTGTTCAGTACGGATTCGGTACAGCAGGGGGGAGAAAACCAAACATAAAACTGCTTCTTTATTTCCTTTTTTTTACTAAACAGTGGATTTCTATAGCGAACTAACAAGCTGTGGACTCTGAATGTCTTTTTTTTTTAGGTAAATGCTATACGTGATATGTTTACAAGCTGTTTCACTGATGTCTTTTCGCGGTTGAAACACTGATTGAGCAATTACACAAGATACATTTAAGTAAGTTGTACTGTATCTTTCAACATACCTTCAGATGTTCATTTATGTTTATTCTGCAACTAGTATTAAAGAGGAAGAGATGATCAATTGGACTCGTGCTCCGCGCTGCTGCTTGAAATGAGGCGCCTATACAGCGATCTGTCACGCCACATCAAAGAGCGAAAAAATGGCATTTATTGTTTTAATTTCATGATAAGATGAACAGAATTTGAATGATGAGACTTTGTTTCTTATCAAAAGTAACAAAACAGTGGTTAAAAGTGGTTAATGGGCTACAACTCTGTATTCGTCGGTTCACGTTTACCAAACCGAAAGACGCAAACCGAAAATTTTCAGTACCAATACGTGTACCGTTACACCCCTAATATTGCTATAATAATTTTTTCAGCTTTTTGTTCAAAATGTTGCTTTTTTTATGAAACTTACCCACAGGCCCAGTTCCAGAATCAAATCATCCTCTTAAACACTGCTTCCTTTTACAATAACTAAAACGCTGCTGCTTTGTCAGTTCATTGCGATTTCACAAAGTTCAGTTATAAACAATGAAGCTGCCAAAAATGCACAATAAATCTCTTATTTACATTGTGTGTACTGTTTGTTAATTAGAGGTTCCACAAGCATGCATAACTCAGCACTGAATAAAAACTCTGCCATTTTGAGCGGTGAGTGGATTCTGACTAACTTAAACCTCTGATTAGCCATTGCGTCAGTGTTGCCAAGTCCATGGTTTTCCCAAAGAACTGGGCTACTTTAACACTGTTGCGACGGGATGTTTTTCATGTCCATGGGTTGAAGCGATCCCAAATAACATGATATTTAGCCCCTGGACAGTGAATTATACCAAGGGGGAACCCCAACAAAAAGCGGATTTAGCCCCCCAGAACCTTGCATTGCGTTCATGAGATCAACAACAATGTCTGTGATTGGCTACGTTGTTCACCGCTTCAAAAGATAGATTTGACATTCTCCAGAGCGCAAACTCAAATGTGTACTGGAGCGGCTGCCAAATCTGTTTCAGCAATATATTATTACAGTATCAACTGAAGGTGCTCTTGTGTTTGAGGGTGCTTAGCACCTGCTTACCCACATTTAAGTGTTGATAAAACAGAATGCATGAAGCTAAAATAAAATGTGTTGTGGTTGCTGTTTAAAAGCAGAGGCTCTGTTCTTTATATAGATATATAGATATAGATATATATATATATATATATATAGAGATATATATATATATATAGAGTACAGTACTTGTTGGAACCACTAAGATTTTTTATGTTTTTAAAAGAAGTTTTGTCTGCTCACCAAGGCTACATTTATTTAATTAAAAATACAGTAAAAAACAGTAATATTGTGAAATATTATAACAATTTAAAATAACTGTGTACTATTTAAATATATTTGACAAAGTAATTTATTCCTGTGATGCAAAGCTGAATTTTCAGCATCATTACTCCAGTCTTCAGTGTCACATGATCCTTCAGAAATCATTCTAATATGCTGATTTGCTGCTCAATAAACATTTATGATTATTATCAATGTTGAAAACAGTTGTGTACTTTTTTTTCAGGATTCCTTGATGAATAGAAAGTTCAAAAGAACAGCATTGATCTGAAATACAAAGCTTCATAGCATTATACACTACCGTTCAAAAGTTTGGGGTCAGTAAGAATTTTTATTTTTATTTTTTTAAAATAAATTAAAGAAATGAATACATTTATTCAGCAAGGATGCATTAAATCAATCAAAAGTTGCAGTAAAGACATTTATAATGTTACAAAAGATTAGATTTCAGATAAACACTGTTCTTTTGAACTTTCTATTCATCAAATAATCCTGAAAAAAAATATTGTACACAAATATTTTGTACAATTGTACACATTAAATGTTTATTGAGCAGCAAATCAGCATATTAGAATGATTTCTGAAGGATCATGTGACACTGAAGACTGGAGTAACGATGCTGAAAATTCAGCTTTGCATCACAGGAATAAATTACTTTGTGAAATATATTTAAATAGTACACAGTTATTTTAAATTGTAATAATTGTAATAATATTTCACAATATTACTGTTTTTACTGTATTTTTAATTAAGCCTTGGTGAGCAGACGAAACTGCTTTTAAAAACATTAAAAATCTTAGTGGTTCCAAACTTTTGGACTGTACTGTACTGTATGTATATATATATATATATATATATATATATATATATATATATATATATTGTCTTTTCAGATATTCATACAGCAACATATTCTCTGGGAAATATTATCTGGGAAAGTTTTGTGAAAATGATCAAAAATGCTGGTGGTGGCTGGCAACCTTTTTAAAAAACGCTGGTGGGAAAAGAGCTAATAGCAATAACTTTGAATGAATGAATGAATGAATGAATGAATGAATGAATGAATGAATGAATGAATGAATGAATGAATGAATGAATGAATGAATGAATGAATGAATGAATGAATGAATGAATGAATGAATGAATGGTAATTTAGATTAAAGTGCGCAGACTATCCAAAACTCAATTCACACCCCCTCACTTCTCAAATACTCCACAGCTTCTTGACTTCAGTTCATTTATATTTCCTGGTTTCTCCTAGCAGTTTGGATCCGGATCAGGCCATCAAAAAAAAAAAAAAAAAAAAAAAAAAACCCCAATCCTTTGCCTCGGCATGAAAACAAATTCTGAAATCTGTCCAGGCCCGCATGAAAGAAATCAAAACTACAGCACAAAATGAAGTTTGATATGGATACAGGTAGCTGTCAGATTCAATATCACACAAATGCTTTTTGATCTAAAGGGAAGAAAATAAACAGGAAAGGTATCTGTCAAAAACAACAAGAAGATAAAATAAAAAGAGAAAACAAATCTATATCTCCAAGGCTCAAATCTGCCTCCATGTGCACTTTCTGTTCACCCCCTCCCAACATCTCTGTCTCTCTCCCTTTCTGTTTCTCTCTGCCTCATTGACATGTTGTGTTTTTCTATGAAGTGTAAACCTCTGAATCTGACCTGCTGCTCTGTAAGGCCTGCAGCAATCTCCAGCATGCATGTGCAGCCCCGATGGGAGAGGTGCAAGTCAAACCTCTATAAATATTTCACTTCTGTTTTCCCCCGCTTCCAGCTTCTTGCACTGAAACTCTCTCACCTTTGCTGCCAAAACAACTACATGCTCACCAAGCAACTGGGGGGAAAACACAACAAAATCAGCTACATAAAATTACAGTTAAAGAAGAACGCTCTGAATCATGCAGCGCTGATGATAAACACTGTGCGCTTTAAAATACTCGTAGTAGGGCATCATAATCAGATATTTAGTTTTCATATTTTATTCATAGCATGAGGGTAGGACATGGCCCAAGTGCATGTTTGTGTACGTGTGGTATCCAAATCGATACGACCGCGCTTCTCTCTTTCTCCCTGCCACTTCACCAATCTCTCCTTTTCACCCTGCTTCACTTTCCCTGCCTGTCAATCCTCTCTTTCCCAGCCGTTCGCTCCCTAATCACCCCTCTCTCTCCTTTTTTTCCCAAATAATAAATGTCAAAGCACTTCAGACAGAAGACCCCACTCTGGGGATATATCTTGGCCTTGTGAAACACTATTGACTCACTTTAACCCACATTTCTAACTGCCCATTGGGCAGGCAGATCGCTCAGGAGGTGGGGGAGGGGAGCGTTGTCAGTTATCATTTGAACGGCGTTTGGTCGGCGCTTGTACTGTCCTGCTGGTTCCCCCCAGCCCTCTCCTAATTCAGCTGAAGAACATGGGCTGGGATCAAAGGTCATGTCACAGGTCAAAATGCAGCATTAGTGCATGGTCAAGGTGAAATTTCAGAGGTCAACCAACGGATTAGCTCAAGGAGAAGGTGACCGGGGGGTAGGATAGAGGTAGGCGGTCTCCAGAGGACGGAGTTTAAAGGTCAGATAACTGGTGTTGGCTCATGGTCAAGGTGACGGAGTGAAATCTCCTGAGGGTGAAGTTCATGCCTGCTCTGACCTTGAGAAGATCAATACCAGCACAACATCTGCTTCTCGCTCTCCTGCAATGGCTTTTTCTTTTGTCTTTGCCAAGAAAACTCGTCTTCCCATCTTCCCTACTCTGATATGAGTCATTCCAACCAACCTGATCTAATGAGAAAACGTAACTATTTTATGAGATTTTGTGAATTTTTTACGACATGATTTGGATGATTTTTAAAGTGTGAAGGTCGACCCCAAACCTCACGCTTAAACCTAACCATCAGTGGGGCATAAGCACAAAAACGTACAAATGAGATCATACGAATTCAAGCAAATTATTCATGTACACTGTAAAAAAAAAATTCTGTAGTTTTTACAAAATAATTTTGGCAGCTGTGGTTTTACAGTATAAAACCAGTATAAAACTTTTACAGTATAAAACTGTAATTTACAAACAAGAAAATCTGTATGTAAACCAGTAAATTCAACAATGCACACCACTTCTAAAATCTGTTTTGTACCTTTAACATATACTGACCACCACCATAATAATGCAGGTGTAAAAAGAGAAAGCCATATGAAGAATCAGAGTTCATCATAAGAAGCTTTTTCACAAGCCGGAATATATACTAATATAAAGAAGGTTTACAGAGTAATTCACGCAAACATGATACATCATCATGGTAACCCACAACACTTAAATAATGCAATAAACATTCATTAAACAACAGAAGATGTAACATAAAACCCTAATGTACATAACTGATAACAAACATTATTAGGAAACATGATTATTTAAACAAAATACTTTCAAATGTGGAGTGTCATACAGGGAATTATGGGAATATCAGTTTACAGTATTTGACTGTAAATTATACATTGATTTGTTTTTTTTACTAATAAAAATTGTTTAAAAACAGCATTTTCCTGTGAAAATTACATAAAAATGTCTGGTATGAGCTTTTACAGTTTTTCCCTGTATATAGGGAACTTACTGTTAAAGGATTAGTTCACTTTCAAATTAAAATTTCCTGATAATTTACTCACTCCCATGTCATCCAAGATGTTCATGTCCTTCTTTCTTCAGTCGAAAAGAATTTTTTTGATGAAAACATTCCAGGATTATTCTCCTTATAGTGGACTTCAATGGAGCCCAAAGGGTTGAAGGTCAAAATTAGTTTCATTGCAGCTTCAAAGCGTTCTGCACAATCACATATGAGGAATAAGGGTCTTATCTAGAGAAACCATCACTCATTTTCTAAAAAAATTAAAAACTTATATAAGTTTTAACAATAAATACTTATCTTGAACTAGCTCTCTTCTTCTTCTTCTTCTCTTTTAGAATTCCAGCAGTGTAGACACTGCTAAGTGTATTACTGCCCTCCACAGGTCAAAGTTTGAACTAATTCTTATATACTTGCACTAGCATATTGTATATAACAATTAGTTCAAACTTTGACCTGTGGAGGGCAGTAATACACTTAGCAGTGTCTACACTGCTGGAATTCTAAAAGAGAAGAAGAAGAGAGCTAGTTCAAGATAAGCATTTATTGTTAAAACTTTTTTTTTAATTAACTTAAAAAAACTTCATCCATTTGGGCTCCATTGAAGTCCACTATATGGAGAAAAATCCTGGAATGTTTTCATCAAAAACCTTCATTTCTTTTCAACTGAAGAAAGAAAGACATGAACATCTTGGATGGAGGTGAGTAAATCATCAGGAAATTTGAATTTGCAAGTGAACTAATCCTTTAACCTATTTGCATTTTTTTTTTTTTTCAGTAGCATTTTTACAACATTTTACCATTAAAATCAAATCCTTTTTTTCATTCTGTACTGTGCAGTGTGTTTCATGTCCTCATCATATGTCATCATTTTTTTGGGATAAAATGTTAAACACTTATAACAATGGAAATTATACTACACTCTAAAAAATGCTGGGTTAAAAACAACCCAAGTTGGGTTGAAAATGGACAAACCCAGCAATTGGGTTGTTTTAACCCAGTGGTTGGGTTAAATGTTTGCCCAACGTGCTGGGTATTTTTATTTAACTCAACTGTTGTATAAAAATTACTGTATTGCTTGCTTAAAATGAACCCAAAATATGCTGGAAATTAACATTTATTAATATGTTTAATAAATGAGCATTTATTAATAAGATAATGAATAATAAACAATAAACATTTATTAAATTGCGTTTCAGTCAAGCCACTTTCATCAAATGTATATTTATTACAAATGATAATGTATACAGTGTTGGCGGTATGAATCTGTTCTGGGCAAACTCCACACGCCTGTCCATGCAGCCCTGCTTGGACCGAGCGGGGAGAGCACCAAGTCAAACCCCCTGGGGTACAGAACAGATCCAGTAAACATACATACATAGTTACAGTCCCAATACATTAGTGTTGTAAACAGCAAAATACACAGGGAGAAAATAAAATTACTGTATGCAAGACAGTCATAACAGACAACAGATTAGGTTAAAGTACCCAGATAGGTGGAGTTGGGGATGGAGGAGGGAGTTAAATGCAGTGTGCAGCTAAGCAATAGAGAGAGGCAGAATGAATGGGCATTTAAATTAACCGCTGTGATGGGTGTCACAACTGGATTGGTAGGCGTCATGAAACAGCTGACTGTCAGCTGGTGCGAGCTTGACTGACGTGGCCTGCCTGAACTAACGCGATGCTTGATATTAATAAATGTACACCTTTTGATTATTATTGTTGCCTCTAGTAATTATGTGTATTATTTTTAATTTCTCACCTATTTTGGATTCATTTTAAGCCAGTCATATAGTCATTTTTAATCAGTAGTTGGGTTAAATAAAACTACCCAGCAGGTTGGGCAAAAATTTAACCCAACCACTGGGTTAAAACAACCCAATTGCTGGGTTTGTCCATTTTCAACCCAACTTGGGTTGTTTTTAACCAAACATTTTTTAGAGTGTAGTTTTGAGTATTATGGGTAATCAATTTATGCATTTTTCTGTGTCCTCAATGGCCATTTTATTACTTTATAAGTCAGTTTTAAGTAATTTCTCTACTTTTGTTTGGGTGAATGCTGCCTTTTTTGCCATTAAAATTAATAACTGTCAATTTACTAAGAAATATTCATAATACATTTATGAATTTACTTGTTTCTAATCAAAACGTTTCCAACTAAATATGTTTTCTGTGTCTTCAATGTTCATTTAAATAACAAAAACCTCAATAACATTGAAAACAACAGAATAAGAGTCAGTGTTAATTCACAGATATTTTCTGGTATTAACTGGTTTGGCTCACTTCCACCGTTTAAAACTTACAGCATAATATCAGTATCAATATTAAAATAAATATTAAAATCAAAAATTACCTTCAAGATGACACCCTCATGTAAGCCAACTCTAAATCCCTATAAATGAGCAAATGAGCTCTTTATTTTCACCCTGTTCATTGTGTAAATAATCAAGTTATAATTAATAAAGTGCCTGAACTTAAGTGTCTAAGTTTGACACAACGTTTCCTATAAGCTTTTTTTTAAATACTTTCATAAAAACACAAGCTAATTTTAAGCAATAGTTTTCAAAAAGTGCTGCATACGAAATGACCTCTTTCATCTCTTTCTTCCTTCATCCATTTCTCTCTCTCTCTCTTAGTCACTTACAAAGGAGATCCAAAACAAAACATTGATCTGAAATATTATTATTAGACACATATTTGAAAAATAGAGCTCCTTGACCAAAAACCATCCTCATTGTACATATGGAATGGTTCGGCTTGTATTGTGTGCAATTTCCACTGGCTTCTTCTCAGCATGCATCACTCTGGTGCTTTTTGTGGCCAGAGAATGGTAAAAGGCAATTACACACATGACCAAGCTGATAGCCAGACAAATAGCTGCAGCCTTTATCATCGGGAAGTGAAGGCGCTGCTGTTGCTGTGACCCACTGCTGTAGTTTGCATTTCAATTAAAAATGGATGAAAACTTGTCCTATTTCATTCAAAAAGCAATTGTAGGGCTGAGCACTGGATAAGGGAGGAAGAGAAGCCAGGTTTGCTGTAATGGAAAAAGAGCAGAGCAAACAATAAAAAGATTGTATCAAGAGGCAACATACTTTGTTTCTTTCATTTCCTTTCAAAACACTATAGAGATGAAAGTGTGTGTAAATTGAAATCTTAACAGTTTAGTGATTCACAAATATACACACACACATTCTTAAATCATTAGAAAAAAAACAAGGCTAAACACATTTGGATACTTGTGCAGCACCTGCTCAAAATGCACCCCAAAATGTTTTAATGTGCCATGATTAAAGTTGCATAATTTGTGTTTTGATAAAAGTTTTAAAAATTCCTTAACCAAAACAGGGCAAATATTCATTAAGTTGTTTGTGAGAGGTTAATTTCATAAACACAAATACAGGTATTATGTATGGAAATTAATTAAAAATTCACCCAGATCTTTAGTCATACTCCTCTAATATGATCATCAATCTTCAGGGTGGTGGTAAATTGTTTTTAAAAAAAGGATCTGTTTATTTATAAGCCTACCTACATAACAAATGAGACTGTATTTTATTAAATGCCTTTGTTTTCCCTTCATTCAGTTACAAGACTACACCTTAAAGAAACCCTTATTGTCCTTTTCTAAAAGTAATGCGTAACAATATTGCATTACTAATTGCATTATTTAGCTACTTTTTATGTAAAGTAATGTGTTATATTACTTTTTTTCTGTAGCTTTTTCTCATCTGGGCATGGATGTTTGTTTGTTTTTAATAATAAAATTAAAATTATTTTTAATAATTAAAATTAGTTTTTGATTGAATAACTTCTGTTGTAAAAATTGTTAATTATTACTTTAGACACCTTTCCTAATGAAAACCGAAGACTTTTAATCCATTCTTGCCATTCATTTACGTGTTTAGTCTATAGGTTTGCGCATTTGAATGTGTACGTGCTCAGAAGCTTGGTCTTTTTTAAAAAGTGATATTGCTAAATTATTTGTCTGGTCTGCATAATACAGAAAAATTAGTTGTGTCCACGGATCTATAAAGGCAAATTCACGCCTGTACAGTAGAAAGCACAGCTCAAACAAACCTTTCAAAACAAATGAAGGAGAAGAAAGTACACTCAGCAATAAAAAAAGATTCCCAAATGTGGTTTAACTGAAATCATTTTTGCATATTCATTTGGTTTAATTGAATCATCGAAGGTCAGAAGCAAATAAAGTGAGATTAAATACATAAAGTATATTTGTCTTATTTAACATTTAATTATTGCAGCTTTACATAATATTCTGAGCATGCATTTTTTTTTTATTCATTTTGAGGAATACATGCATTACTTTATAAAAAGTAACTCAGATATTTTGCTCTAAATTTAAAAGTAATATATTACTTGTGACTTATAGTGAAAAATTAATCTGATTACATAACTCCTGCTACTTGTAATGTGTTACCCCCAACAATGGTCCTTTTATTATACTTATGCAATATCCAGCTATTTGCATAAGTCTGAGAATTTTTAGACATTGGTGGGAAAAAAAAAAAAAGTCTGTAACCACACAACATTCATCGCTGCTTGAGTCAGCCGGTATCATTATAAATAAAGCTTGAGTAAATGTAATTGAAAAAAAGAAAAGTAAAAAAAAAGAGGATGCAAACTTCAAGTGTGAAGTCAGCGTATTACAGCACATCTGCTGACCGAGCAGTGATGACTGGAGATAATCACTGCATGGCTGTGTAATGGTCACTACACTGGACATTATAGTCCAACAACCAGAATCAAGATGGCCCAGACTGCACCACAGCATTACACAAGTGTTATTGCAGCTGATTTATTCTCATTTTGTTAATGTATGCATGTGGCTTTTTTTTTTTTTTTTGTAATTATATTATGAGCATGAATCAGTTTAACCGTAGGAAGAATAAAGCAATCTTTTCAGCCATTACAGGTCTCTGCTCTCATATATTTATATGCCTTCATTCTCTCAATGGGAATTCCAATTGACAAGCCTTCGAGTCTAATCAGTATTGCCCAAAAACTTTAGCTGTGCTAAATGGAGACTGAAGATTGTTAATTACCACTAGACTGATTACTAACTGATGGATACATCTCTCTAAACTTCACGTCAACCTTTTCTGTCTATCAAGTTGTTTTTGTTCTCCCTTGAACACCAAGTCCCTTGATATTTAATTAGAAGGTGTCATGGAGTCACTACTACATAAACAAATGCTAAATAAATAATAAAGCCTAAAGTGCCATTTACAGGGAAAAAAAAAAATCATAAAAATAGAAGGTTGCACTTGTCAAAATTGTTTTTCATTAGTATTTGAAAGTATCAGTTTTTTCTTGCAAATGTCATTTTAGGAACTCTGATATAAGTTAATTTCAATACAGTGATATTGTGAAATATTAGTATTATTCAATTTAAAATAGCTTTTTTTTTTTTTCCCTGTGATGCAAAGCTGAATTTTCAGCATCATTACTCCAGTCTTCAGTGTCACATGATCCTTCAGAAATCATTCTAATATGATGATATGGTGCTCAAGAAACATTTCTTATTATTATCAATGTTGAAAACAGTTGTGCTGCTTTATATTTTTGTGGAAACCATGACAATTTTTTAAGGATTCTTTTATGAATAGAAAGTTCAAAAGAACAGCATTTATTTGAAATAAAGATGTTTTGTTACATTATAAATGTCTTTATGTCTGTCACTTTCAATCAAAATATGAATTTCTTTTTAAAAAATCTTACTGACCCCAAAATTTTGAATGGTGTTATACTAAATGCCAAATGAAAAACACAAATGTACATGAAGAGTTCATTCTAAATTTGTACGAAACCACTTAAACGTATATGGCATCCATTGCGATTGGCACCTATTTGTATCCTTCGTCCTTCTTCATTTAACCTATTGTTTGTGGAACAAGATCTTTCAGGTCAAGACCTCACTTTATGGCTGTGTCTGTATATAAACTCTCGTATACAGTTCTGAGCCAATTCTGAGCATTGCCAAACGCTATCTCTGCCAAACAATCACTGCCAAACATCACTGGCAAACAGCTCACAGGCCATTGCATCATGACTTAAGTGAGGGAGATGCAGACAATCGAAAAGCCCTGTCCCTTTGCATCGAGACCAAAACAGAAGACGAAAGAGTCTAAGATGATCAAAGACTAAAATCCAAGATCGAGGTCCTCAGGAGCAATGCCTGGCCAAGCAGGGAACAAAGGCAGCAGTATTTTCAACCAGATCACTGCTCACTCATATCGACTCCTCTAAACATTTATGCTCTTAAGTGTTTGAATCGTCTCCTGTGCTGGACTCTCAGAGAGAACCAGAGGATATCCAGGGTCCCTTTGAAGAGTGACTTTGGCCAGCCCTTCCATCACCCTTGAGAAGAGATCTGTAACTTCAGAGCGAGCCGTTTTCTGAACTTCCTCTCACTCTGACGACTCAGCAGAAAAGTGGTGCATAACCTGAGGACATGTATTATTCCCCCAGTGCTTACCGCTCTGCACACTGCCTGTGGGGCTGCCTTTGTATGGGCATTAATGTATTATTTACAGCCAGTGCTGTCTACGTATTTGATCATGCCTTGATTAAAACACTTACAACCTTGAACAATTAAGCCTCTTTTCTTCAAACTTCTGAAAAGCAGATAGTGAACTTCTGACGTTTCACTTCAAAACACCGGTCTAAAAAAGATTCATATCACAACAAGGACATAACAAGAGAGCGTTATTCTCAAAATAAGATCACACATAAAAATCAGAGGATTCCTCTAGAAATGCATTTACATGCCTAATAACTTGACAACAAATAAGTTCATGCAAACACCTTAAACTGTTGTTTTATTATGTAAAGATAAAAAAGGTCCAAACACAATCAGGAATACCTCTGGCATCACCCCAATTTTACAGCTGGTTGCAATGACTCATTGGAAAAACATGCCTCTACCTAATTTTTTTCAAAACTCCAAAAATGAACCTATACGTACAATTCACTGAAGCTTAAAATGAACACTAGTGGTAGTAAAACGCGAAAAACATTTAGCCCTTTTCACACAAATTATGATTACAGGGGCAGATTAAAGACTTATTGTCATGTGGTTCTTGCACAATACTGTGTTACGGCAGGAACACACCAAGCAGACGGATGGCCGTCGGGCGTTTTTTGTTCGTCGGCCGACTAAGTTTTCTCAGTGTGTTCCGCACCGTCGGCTGAAGTTGGTCCTTGTCGGCTTTTTTTCGGCCGATTCGAAATGTTGAATAGCCGTTGGATCTCATCGGTCCGTCGGGCCTTCTGATCATTCTGACTGGCTGTTCAGATACTGCCACCTACTGGTACTGAAAGGCATTTCATCTTGCGCTGGCGCAGAACTGACGTGCTACTTGGCCTTCGGCTGTTTAGCGTCGGTTTAGTGTGTCAGGCCAACTTTGGACCCAGACGCTGCTGACGTGAGCCAACCCCGCAGTCTGCTTTCGTCGCCACTAGTTCGTCGGCGTCGGCTTGGTGTGTTTTGGCCTTTATTGTTGCATCTACCAGCTGGTTCATGATCTCCACCAGAGGGCACCCATCTCCTTTGCTTTCCCATCATTAACTACATTTCCCAAAGCCTGGACTCATTATGGTCTGATTAATTCCCCCTGTGTGTCATTATCTCATTTATGTTTGTCTGTTTATACCCTGTGCGTTCATTCACTCATTGCGAAATCTTGTTGGTGTTACACTACATTTGTGAGTGCTACTTCTGGTTTCCATATCATGGTCTTGATCTTCTGCCTGTCTCCCTGGATTTGCCTGTGTCTTGGACTCTGTTATGATCTATCTGGATTGTTTGCTCTCTGGTTTTGACCCTATGCCTGTTATGCTGTGATAAACTAATACATTTTGTCATTTGCATCACATAACCAGCTCCAAATATATGGCTTTTCTGATGTACTAAACTTGCTTGGTAGCTCACCAGGTACAGAATTGCACTTGCAATGAGGGAGAGTCCTGTGAAAAAAGGAGTTAAATGAACTCAAAGACTTGTAGAAGCAAGCAAAAATGGCATGGTTGCTTCAGCAAATGTGTTTTTATCTCACGTTTACTTGTTAACACTACTGGTTAGGTTTAGTCTAGTGTTTTATGTTGGTGATATGTTATTTTCAAACATCCTATGAACCTTTTAGTATTAACCTAACCATTTTCTTGCAATTGCAAGTTTATATCTCACAATTCTTAAAAAAACAAAAATGTCAGAATTGCGAGTTATACACTCAAACTTGTGTCCAAAGACAAATTGTGAGATATAAACTTGCAATTGTGAGAAAAAAAGACAGAATTCTGAGAATTGTTTTTTTTTATTATTCAGTGGAAGGAACACACTTCCGAACTGCCGCCATACATACAACGTGTGTAATACAATGCTGCCACATTCATGTGTTTAAGACAAAAAAGGAGGCACCACTCCCTGGACATTTAAAGTGTTGCAAAAAGTGCAAGCAATGTAATATCATTTTCAAAACCGGATGAAAACCCAGCAATTCCGGCTATGTACTTGCAGTGATCACTCTCAATGTGATAATTATACAATCTGACTGTGTATCTGTAAACCTGTGTAACTGATCCTCACCGACATTAGTATGAAAAAAATGACTTTCTACTACAAGTTATTGAGGAAGCATTAAGAATTTCATTAGATAAGTGAATTAACTAACACTTCCATTAGCGGTCATGAGGGACACGTTGCTGCGTCGTATTCTTAATTAAAGAACACACTCCTGACAGCTTGTTTCCCCACTCTGCTGGTAAATGAACCATATCAGATTCGCCATGTAGGTAATTATGAATGTTAATGCAGAGGGTTCTTTTCAAATGACGACCCTCGCTGAACACTGGTAACATCCAGAGCCATTTGCTCCTTCCTACCAGACATGCTTCAGCTGCGGCATTACTTTTCATATATGGAAAAAAAAAGCCACATTAAAGTTGGTGCCTGTCTTCACAGGATTGGGGAGACATTACCTCAGAAGCTCAGACGTGGCATTATGCTGATATTTGCTCTTATGCATGTGCAATGAACTAAAGTATGTGCAAGAACCAGAACCAAATTCAGTTTTAAACAACACTGAGCAACTGTATAATTCTGTAAACAGTACAAACCTCTAGTATGCTCAGTTTAGGAACAACTAACCTCCTACTCCTCTCCCTCCACCTCCTATTCTTCCTTTTTTTCATTCGTCATTCTTTCTTTCCTCTCCAGCCTCGCCCCCACAAGATTTGTACTTGCTAATGAGGTGTTAACTCCTACAAGGGAGATGCAGTACAGGACCTGCTTTTATTTCTTGTTATACTTTAGTTTTTTAAAACTTGCTTTTCTGTTTGGTCTCTGGTTTCTTTCATTGTTTTCTTAAAGTTGGCACGAAACGGAAGTTGCAATAGTATTATCGTCCCTATTGTGATATATGTGAAACGGCTTCTCGAACAAGAAAAAATGTAGGGTGGTTGAGGTTTGCTGTTGCTGTGATCTCATGTGAGTGACAGGTTGTCCCGCCCTCACTCCAACTAACACGTCATCAGAGAAGAGATGTCGATACATATTTTGATGAAAGATTATAAGGGCACATGAATTAAAAAAAAAATAAAAAAATGTGCACAGATAAATTATTCATAAAAAAATTACTGCAATATTCCATAAAATTCCATAACTTTAAAACTGTATTCTTAAAAAGTCATTTTTTAAATCTGTTCTAAACACTTGATGGTACACTTTACTGAGTTGAGTTTTTCACACTGAATTTTTCACACTGTAAAAAAATTATATTCATGATTTGCTATCACAACATTTTTTATTTTGTCAAATCAACTTAAATAATTAATGTGGTTCAGATAACATAATATTTTGAGTTTCTATTGATTAAACCAATCACCTTCATATTAACTCAACTATTAAATCTATCTATCTATCTATACTGTAAAAAAAATGACCGTGATTTTAACGTTAAAAGACTGTAAAAATGAACCGGTGAAAAACAATTAATTGGTTTACAGAAATTTTCTGTACTATATACAGTGAATAAATGTAATAGATTTAAAAGTAAATTTAATGTAATTTTACAGTAAAATAACATTAAATTTACAATTTTTGGAAGTAAAAAATAACATCATTTTATAATTTACAGTGAAAAAACGTAAATTGACATTCCCACAATTCCCTGCATGACACTTCACATTTGATGTATTTTCGTTGAAATAACTGTTTCTTCTTAGTTTTTTCTAATCAGTTATGTACATTAGGGTTTTATGTTACATCTAATGTTCAATTATGTGTGTGTTTAGTGTTTGTGTGAATGACACTGTGTGCACCTTCTATGTAGTATTGTTCTTCTCAGCTTTTGGAAAAGCTGCTTGTGATGAACTTTGATTCAAGCTTGTGTTGTCTCTTTGGTTGTCAGTGGATTACAAAAGTACAAAACAGATATTAGTACTTCAATAGGTTGGTAAATTAACATTATATCAGTTAATGAAAAAAAAATTACTGTAAATTTAACTGATTTTTTTTACAGTGTAAAATAAACAGTTACAAACCGTAATTATTACAATATAAATCTTTAAATTATACGGGTTTGAGCTGCAAAATAGACGGTAAACTAAAACCTAAACCGTTGCTACCGTATTTTTTTACAGTAAAGTTCCGGCAACCACAGCTGCCGTTTTTTTGCCGTAAATTTTACAGTTTTTTTTTTTTTTTTTTTACAATTTTTTTTTACTGTCTGTCTAGTTAATATTTTGGCTCCTTCTGGTTAGTGTTTTGCTTTTTTTTTTTCATTTGTACGTTGTTTTGAGGAAAGGCATCTGCTAAACGAATAAATAAAAATTATGTAAACTAACTAATTTTGTGTATCAATATGTACTCTTAATATGTATAGCCTATAGTTGTTTTAACACATGAAATGTTACTAGATACATTAACAGTAATAAATGAGAAATTCTTGATCATGCATTGATAATACAATACTTTTTATGGGTTGATTGTACTACGAAGGACTATGATTACAGTGTAGTTTTACCAGCGCATTTGGACATTAT
Source organism: Chanodichthys erythropterus (assembly GCF_024489055.1). Lineage (NCBI taxonomy): Eukaryota > Metazoa > Chordata > Actinopteri > Cypriniformes > Xenocyprididae > Chanodichthys > Chanodichthys erythropterus. The sequence goes on along the minus strand of NC_090234.1, from coordinate 39,809,673 downwards.
AAGCACTCCTTAATATATAGATATAATATGATGGAATTATTACACAATCCCAGGGGTAATGAGAGGTTGTGAAATATGTCGTACTTCTCAGCTCAGCACAACTCACTCATGAACTGATTCCATCACACCCTGCATGCAAAATCCTCCACTCCCTGAAGACACTTCGGCTGACTTAATCCACCCATGTCAAAACACAAGTGGTCCGCAACATGTAATTGCGGTGCTCTTATGCAAATGTGCGTTCTGTAGCATCTTTTATACTGATAGCTTTTTATAAACTGATATATGCTAAATTATGTTTATGGTAGGCTTTTGGGGAAGCAGGTAAAGTTTGTTACATTAAAACAAACAAATAAATCCTGTTCACCTTTAAACAAATTCATTTATTGATTCACAGTAAAAAAGAAAAAAGCACAACAAGCTCAAATTGTTCAGAAAAATTGCAGTTCCATCTTGTCAGAGTTACAGTTTAAAATCAGGCTAATCCATCATTCTGCCATGTAAAACATTAAATTAATGTCACCACAGAAGAATGGATTTTTCAGAGAAATACAAAGAACATGCTGATTAAGCACAAGAAGTTTACCAGCACAGGAGAAAGATAAGGTGTATCTAAGGTGAGTTTAGTTTTGCCAGATTCCACGAGAGTGCACCTTTGCTGCTAACTCACAATGATTATTGCATTGGCTAATAACATAGCTCCCATTACTGACCAAGCTTTTTTAAATATTAAACAAAGTCATTCATTATTGCTTTTGCCGAATTTGACACAGTACATTTGGTTCATTTTATTTCTTTTCCTCGACTTTATGCAGATTGTGTGTTTAAGACTTATGGCAATAGCGGCCAACTTATGTATGCAAATAGATTCGCCTCTCTGTTGGGTGAGATTACTGTGAAGTGCTGCTATTTGCATTTGAAAATGATCCGGATTGGAGTGAGCGTGAGGCGAGGTGCAGTTAGGGATGATGGGTAAAAGAGAGCTTGCCACGATAAGCTGAAAATTGTGTTTGCCTAAATGCTTGCAGCAGCACACCTCGCCAACGCTTTGTAATTTCCCTTTTCTTTTTTTGTATCTGTCCTTTTTATGTACGTGGTTTAACAGTAACGCTGTTAACAGAGTTGCGGTTTAATACCGAGCCCCTTTTTTAAATCTTCAGGGTGGCGTGATACCTCTGGCTGTGGATTACTAGTCCTCAACAAAGTCAGATGTCAGAGAGGCCAGCAGTAAGAGTACCTGCAAATTCTCAAGATCACAATGAATTAAGAGCACAGCAACCCCCCTGTAAAATGTAAAGCACACCAAATTTTTCTTGGGTTTGCCCTGCAAAAATATTTATTTATACTATTTGGTGTTTGATGTGGATTTTCCTGTGCTGCGTGGCATCAAATGCAAACCTTGTGAGAGTGAATCACAAGGGACTCGAGCAAAATCATGTATGGGAGAGCAGGGACAATTCAACGTTCATTATATGTAACATTGGTAATTACTTCAAGTGCAGTCCTAAAATAAAACATCCTAACATTACATTTTGAGTAAGTTCATTTAAATGTATTTGGGGGGTTTTTTGGTTCATCATTTTTTTTACAAAAATTTAAATTATGCAAAATTTATAATAGTGCTTAAACAATTTTTTTATGTGTTTTCTGGACTGATTTAAACAGAGTATTAGAAAAAGTCCTGTATTTATCCTGCATGTTTTTAGGTCAGTGGAAATGAGGGTCCAGCACAAACATTTGCAGTAACTTCACTCTAAAAAATGTTGGGTTGTTTGGGTCAAATATGGACAAACCCATCCGGTGGGTTAAAAATGTAATTAAAAAATGTAACCCAAAGTTTGGGTTTGTCCATTTTTGATCCAAATTTGGGTTGAAACAACCCAGCGTTTTTTAGAGGGTGTTAAACTGTGAAGGGGTTGATTTTAAAAGACTGTTCTACTCATGTTAATACCCATAATTTTGATGGATGGATGGATGGATGGATGGATGGATGGATGGATGGATGGATGGATGGATGGATGGATGGATGGATGGATGGATGGATGGATGGATGGATGGATGGATGGATGGATGGATTGATTGATTGATTGATTGATTGATTGATTGATTGATTGATTGATTGATTGATTGATTGATTGATTGATTGATTGATTGATTGATTGATTGATTGATTGATTGATTGATTGATTGATTGATTTGTGGTTTATAGGTCAAAATGGTTTACTGGTCAAAATATTCAAAAGTCTGGGATCAGTAAGATTTTTTGGTGATAAAAAAATGAATACTTTTACTAAGCAAGAACACAAAAGTGACAGTAAAGACTTTGACATTGTTACAAGAACATAAAAGAAAAGACTTCAAATAAATGCTGTTCTTTTGAACTTTCTATTCATCAAAGAATGAAAAAAAATCATGGTTTCCACAAAAATATTAAGAAGCACAACTGTTTTAAAAATGGATAATAATAATAATAAAAGAAGAAGAAGAAGAAGAAGAAGAAACTATTCTTGAGCAGCAAATCAGCATATTAGAATGATTTCTGAAGGATCAAGTGACATTTGATGCTGCTGAAAATTCATCTTTGCATAAATGAATAAATTACATTTTAAAATACATTAAAGTAGAAAACAGTTATTTTCAATTGTAATAACATTTTACAATATTACTGATTTTAAAAATCTTACCAGCTCCAAACATTTGAATAGTAGTTTATATTTTCCATATCAACATGGAAAATATAACTGCTCTATTAAAGACTTTTAAGGTATGGAATGTAAATTTGAAAAGTGTGTTTTGTATTGTTGTGCATTTCAGTTTAATTGCATCTGATTCGATTAGGTTATACATTTATCTCATATGTAGTATAATCATTACTGAGGGGAAATAAATAAAGCAAATGAGCAAAAACTAAAAAAGAGTTACGCACGGTTATCTCCCTCTAGTTTCCTATTTCCTTCTCCTTAACTGAATCAACAAACTCAGCATAACTTCGGAAAATATATTAAATAAATTAAATATGAGGCTCCTATAAGAGAATGGTACGGGTCTTGTTCAGGGAGCGTTTCGGACAGTAAGGGAGGAGATTTATGTCTACTGATCAAACAGGAAGACAAACAAACTAAAGCGAGGTGAAGTTAAAGAACTGAACTGATCTGAGGTATTAAGACAGATATCAACTCTGGTAGACCTGAATGTATGTTTCCGTGCGAGAAATCTAGAAAAGCACACAAATGTAAAGCCATCTCCCCAATTTCAGAATATTCACCGTCCCTCTTAGAAGAAAAGGTTCGATATGGAACCTTAAATGGTTCTGCAGGTGTTTCATATATAGAAGCTTTTATGGATTTAGTTTTAATGAATTAATCTTGTTTTAATTCAAATCTTATGAATTAAGCAGCTCATATACTAGGAAAATTGAACTAACCTGTAAAACATGAAGTATTGTGCAATCATTTAAGACATTTCTCCTTCATGGAACCAGTTTTTTTTTTTTTTTTCCGCCCTAAGAGTGAGTCATTATATAATTTTTCAACACACTCCTATAATGTCATATTATGAGTAAATAGAGTATGATAGAAAAGTAACATAGATCACCTCCCACATAAACAAATTGAACAGAGACCTTGAATGAGTTAAATCAACCCAAATGAGGATTTTTCTGACATCAGCCATTTTTATCTAAGATGCGTGGGACCTGCTCATGTGTATTGCGTCTTGGAAGACCGTAGTCGTTAAAGCCCTCTATGAAATCTCACAGAATAGCGTGTTTCTACAGCACACAGACTCCTGGCTGAATCCCATTAAGCCTGCACAGCGCTGGGTAATGGGATCGGCCACGGGCCTTTATGTTCCTCCTCCCCCCCACTCCCCCTGCTTCACATCACGGCCTGCGAGGATCCCGCGTCTCAGCCAGGATAACGTGCCACAGCCCAAGCCACCGTCACAGATGAATATTCATTACCGCAGCTTTTTGCGAATTTTCTCCTGGATACGGCTGCCCCGCCGCCCCTCCTCTTCCCCTCTGCTCCCCTGGCAGAGCTGGCTGAGGGAGAGAGAGGAAGTGGGGTGGGTGAAGGGGCGACTGGGTCTCGTAACACCTCGGGGTCTGAGACATGTGTGCACAATTTCGATTTCATTTGTGTGCCGCTTTTTACGTGAGACGTTATGAGGCAGACAGAGAGGAATCGAGCTCGTGGAAGCAGAAAATGTACAATATAGGACAGTGAAATAGAGCTATGACAAAAATGATTGGCAGTGTAAAAGCTGAGCAACAATGAGGGCAGTTTTTCGTAAGGAAAACATTCATTATGAATGAAATTGAAAAGGAAGATATGAGGAAACAAAGATAAGTTATCTTTCTCACTCCATTCTGAAAAAAATCTAACAGTTAAAAGGAAAATGTTTGAGATCATAATTGTTGATCAGGGCAACGGGATCTTAATAGCATTCTTACTTACACTGACACACTCTCAACGTATTAAAAACATCTTAAGTGTAATAAATGTTTACAAATTATTTGAGGTTACTGAGTTCATAGGATGATTTCATTGTATTTATAATAAATGAGAATTATTAATTACAAGTGCTGTCAAACCAATCACAATCGCATCTGACATAAAAGTTTGTAAATATATAATGTGTGTGCGTGTGTGTGTGTGTGTGTGTGTGTGTGTATATATATATATATATATATATATATATATATATATATATCGGGCTGCACCGATACTGATAACCAATATTCTTTATAAGTCGACAACTGATATATTGACTGATACATCCAAGTCAAAATTTTCATATAGTTTTGAGAGCCTACAAAAAAAATAGTCTCACCATTAAAAGCCTTGTCCTAAGCACAAAATTATAATGTTCTCACTGTAATATTATGTAGCCTATATGACAGACTTGCACTGTACATACTTAACTGTAATTTTCCTTTTTAAAGTGATTTCAATCATATTTCAAGCAATTCAAAACCATAGTAGACAGTGCACATCTGAAGTGTCTCAGCTGAAGGAAATAATCCATTATTTATCAGCTTTAATTTATCGGCCAAATTTTTTTATTGGGCCGATAACGATAATATTAAAAATGAACATATATTGGCCGAAACTGATATTGTGGCCGATATATTGTGCATTTCCTAATATATACAGTCAAACCAAAATTTATTCAGACACCTTGAACATTTAATTCATTAATTAAGTTCATTCACTATAGTTTAAAAAAAATGGTAATAAAATATGACAAGATCTCAGAGTTAAACTGTCAGAAAAAAATAATCTCCATTATGTCAGATAACACTTGGTCAGGTCAAAGTCTCTGAATCATTTTTGGTTCCAAATTTTTATCTATTTTACTGGTAGTCCACTGTATGAAGAATTTTTTGGTATGTCACAGTTTACTTTATTTTGATATCCTCACTTACATAAACGAACTGTAGTGTCCTGCACCCACTAGTAAAAATATATCAAAAATGTCTGAATATTTTTTTATTTGACTGCATATATATATATATGTTTGATGCTATGTTATGTTAGTGATTTGACAGCACTATTAAATACACATCCATTCAAAAGTTTGGGGTCTGTAAGATTTTTTAAATGATTTTGAAAGAACTCTCTATTTAATTAATTTAATATGAATTTAATTATCACAGAACAGAATTGTTATATAACATTTATATTTCATATTTGTTGAACTTTGATGCTAATTAAGTTCAAACAAAAAGTAGCTGTTAATGTCAAATAAGGTAATCCATTAACTGTAACTGTTTTCGCACTAAACATACATTACCATTCAAAAGATCAATACGATCAAAAGGGACTTTTTTTTATTATTATTTTGAAAGACATTAATACTTTTATATAACAAGGATATATTAAATTGATCATAAGTGACAGTAGACATTAAATAAAGAAATTGAATGTTACAAAATATCTCTATTTCAAATAAATGCTGTTCTTTTGAATGTCCTATTCATTAAAGAATCCTGAAAAGTATCATGGTTACCAATTACTTAATTACTTTATGAATGGCATATGTTAGTCCCATCTGAATTACATTTATAAACAGTCTTTGTCAGTCATTTAATGATAAATGAGAGTCCCACTATGGGGATTGTACTCATTCACCTGCGCTGGTTTTTCATATGCTTCAAAATTTTTACATTATTTAAAAGGTACTGCATTACGTAAAAGGTAAAAACTGCCCGTTTCAGCCAAACATATAAAAACTACACATACCCTTTACGCACTGGTCAGGGCAGGATACACCGTAACCTTTGACCCTTAAATTACTCTGTGCTCATACCACTGACCTGTGCCAGCAGCTGAGGGGAAACACGTCTGCGTAGCAAAAGCACTCCGAGTTTATATCCAGCGAGAGCCTGAAGGCTTCTCCCCTCAAGCCAACTTCTGTATCACCATTACTGCTATCTCAGCAGCCAAATTCAGCTTTGAAGTTTCTGCAAATCTCAGAACAAAAGCATGAATTATTCCTATTTTTATAACCACATTAACCACACAGTAATAAACTGATTAATCTAGTCTGATGGGGAACGAATACAACAATAGATATTAGCAGTTCCTTTTTTTCTGGACAAAAGAATGCTTCTTCTTCCACATCAACTTCTCTATTTGCCTTATATGTTATTAATTTACCAAAACCTTCACAGGGCCGACTTTAAAAAAAAAAAAAAAGGAGGAGGAGGAGGAAAAGGAGAGAGAGTTTGAAATGAATGAGAATAATACTGACCTTTGCCAAGGGTGATGGATGAGAGAGAAACGCTCACTGGCATCCACTGCACTGGAGACGTCACCATGACAACCCTGACAGCCGCAGCAGCACACATGAATATGTACGACCCACATCTGGACAGCTGCTTTAGCCAATGCACTCCTGGTTAGGGTGCGTATGTGTGCGAATGCACGCACATTTGCATAAAGTGTGTGTGGGGGTGTGTGACAGGTTACATTCCTTGTGTTTTTTATTTATTACTAAGAATTTTTTTACTAAAAACATACATTTAAAGTGATAATTCAATACAACAGATGTTAAAAACAAAGTGTCGGGACACTGAATGGAGACAAACAAGCTGTAAGCACAAAAAGCGACAGTCCAGCCAAGCCTTGCGGGTAAAGATGTCTTTCCAACATTTCCTGAGGTGAACTTCACTTGTATTGTAATACAACTTGGTCAGAATACATCCGTCAACTCACGGCAGTTTGCCGTGACACATAATTACTGGCTACCCCTTGGATGTTTGAAACCATATGGTTTCTGACCCGTTTTTCATTTCAAGTCATTTTCAATTAGAGAAATGCACGAGAACATAGCGGGCGAAAGAGGGCCGTAGCATGTTCTGACTCCATCCATCACACCATTTAATCTGAGGGGAAAAAGACATCGAGAAAACCAAGAAAGAGAGCAAGAAAGTGCGTATTCTATTTATACAGCATCTGGACTCTCTTTTCAGATTATTTGTTCTTGGTGCACCCAGCAGTGTATGAGCGCACATGTGAGAGAAGCGAGGGAGAGAGAGAGAGTGAGAGAGAGAGAGAGGGAGGGAGGGAGGGTGGCTTTGTTACTCTTACTCAGTTCACCTCATTGAATTGTAAATAAGGTGTGATATTTTTACAGAGGGGAAAAAAACCTGCACAGCCGGTGCACAGCAGACAGGCCGTCTGAATGTCTGAATGTCTGCCCGCGCTGTGCCTCTCCTCCAGTGTAACTACAACACTCAAAAAATCTGCAGCCTCGGCCAACGCATAAGGGAAATTTGAGTTTAAACATGTAATTCTTAATCCCAAAACAAACAGAGAAGCAGCTCACCGCATAAATCGAAACATTGCGGTTTGAGACTTAAAGTCATTTACAAAGCCCTGGATGGATGAGCTGACTATCAGTGACAACTTAATGAAGTTTAAGTGCGCATTTAAAATGGGAAATATTTATGGTAGTTTTTCCGTTGATAAACAGTGAAAGCATAAAAGACTTCCAGTTTACTTTTGAGAAAGGTCATAATGTCGTCAGCTTAATTTGTTACTAAAGCAAAAGCTTGACACAAAAAACGCCTTAAAATTTAAATGGAGAGTCCACCCAAAAATCATTTGCTCATTCTCATGTATGACTTACTTTCTTCTGTGGAACATGTAAGATATTTTGAGAAATGTTGGTAACAGTTTAGTTACCACTGATTTCCACTGAATTGACAAAAAGACTCAAAGTATCTTCTTTTATGCTCCAGAGAATGGGAACATAACAGACTTTTGGGACGACATGAGGGTGAGTAACGTACAAAATCATATTTATATTCCCTATATATTAAGTAAAATGAGTAAGTAAAATCATCTCATTCTGATGTAACAACCTGAACTATTAAAGAAACAAAACTGGCTAAGAGTAAAATTAAAGGGGTGGTTCATTGCGATTTCACTTTTTTAACTTTAGTTAGTGTGTAATGTTGCTGCTTGAGCATAAACAGTATCTGCAAAGTTACAGTGCTGAAAGTTCAATGCAAACGGAGATATTGTCTTTTAAAGTTATGGCAGTTTATTGCCTACAAAAACGACCGGTTTGGACTACAACGAGCTTCTTCCCGGGTTGGTGACATCATAAACCCTGTGAAACACGCCCCCGGGAACACGTAACAAAGTGGGCGAGGCCATGTGGTGCAGCATAATGGAAGAGGAAGAGTTGAGTACACCGAACACGAGTGGCGCGACACGTCAAAAGATAATAGAACCCATTATAATAAGTGATATTTTCTACACTGGATGCGGCGCTGAAGACAGATTCCAGAATCTACACGAGTTCAATGCTGGATTTGCACAAAGGCTTTTACTGAAAGATGAAGCAGTTCCCACTTTAAAAGCAGAAGCTGCTGTTTACTGGCTTCAAACTTTAAGTACGTACATGTCTTTTAAACGTATAGTTCTGTTGCTATTTTTTGGTTGCATCAAGGACATGTACAAAGAGCAACTCGTTTTTGCCAGTTAGCTGTATTATAGTGCAAACTTCTCCAACAAACACCAACAAACCTATATGTTTATAGACAAACAGTTGTTCATGCCGTAAATTAAACGCTACCTTTACAAAAATGTGACTACTCAGTCATGTATTTGACTACAGTAAAGCTTTAATCAGGATAAAACTGGATATTGAAAGCTAACAAACAGCAATGACAGAATATCTAAACACTTTGACACAAATACTAAATGAAATATACCATTCTTTAACGACCTTTAAAAGCCGTGAATGCTGTTCATCTGGGTCGGATTAGGGCTCAATTTGATACAGCAATATAATAAAATTGAGCATACAATATATCCGAAGCCCACGTAACCGGTAACAAATGGTAAGGGGCGTGGCGTTTCCGGACGCTTCAGCGAATCACGATGGCTCTGGATACACTGGGCCCGCTAACCAATCTGAGCACATTGCGTATTTCGGAGGGAGTGGCTTCATAGAAGCAGGAAGTCAAACGAGCCGTTCATAAATGACAGTGGAAACAGAGGTGTAGAATAAAGGTAAAAAATATGAGAAATACAGCGTTTTCAAAAAAACGAAGCATTAAGACATGTTAAACTGTGCCCCAAAAACACAATCAAGCCTAGAAAAAAAAAACATTGAACCACCCCTTTAAGATCTTCACTTTTCCATTAAATGTTCCTGGAAGTCTTTACATTTTTGGTCAATATGCCCAGAGCTTATAGCCACAATATAGTGCTGTAACATTCATGTTTAGTTTCATTGTCTTGTTTAAGGGCCGTTTACACGACACCATTTCAACAAAAAAAAATTTATAATAATACAGTCGCAGCATAATACAGTGTTTTAATCCTTTTTTTTCAGATACGTGTTAATTGGGATCATTTTGATAATGTTGTCGTCTGTGAAAAACGCAAACGGAAAACTTTTCTGTTTTTAGTACATTTTTGTTGTTATGTAAACGTATCCTTAGTTCTTGTTCATGCATTTCATTGTCATTGCCTGAATTCTCGTTTGTTAATTTGGTTTCTGATTAGTCCTCATCTGTTTCCTGTTCAATTTATTATCTTCCTTCATGTATTTAAGTCTTCAGTTCTCCTCTGTTCTTTGTCACTTGTTAACATTATGTTTATGAGTAAAAAATTAGTATTGTTCTCAGTGTCAGTGTAAAGTACTTGTTATTGTTTATTCTGTGTCACGCATCTTCTTGTAGATTCAATTGCACACAAGTGGATAAACTTCTCAATAAATATGCAACCATGAAAAACTGTGACTGCTTCTTATTTAAGTATTAATTCACCCCTAAATAAAATTCCTGTCATCATTTATTCACACTCATGTTGACTTTCTTTCTTTCGTGACACAGAAAATTTTTCAATTTAATGATGACAGAATCAAGCTGCAGAATGACAAAATAAAAACACCATATAAGTATCAGATTTTCAGTAAATTTGGGCTGTTCTTCACACAAAGCTATTGTATAACTTTTGACGTCTTGAAAAATAACACATTTTGAAGCTCCTCATTCACTTTCATTATAGTGTTCAGTGTACCAACCAACCAACCAATTAATCAGTGTTTCAAAGAAAACTTAAAAGATGAGAAAATGATAATCAGTCAACCAACCAACCAACCAACCAACCTACCTACCTACCAACCAACCAACCAACCAACCTATTAACCAACCAAACAACCAACCAACCAACCAACCAACCAACCTATCAACCAACCTAATAACCAACCAACAAACCAATCAACCAACCAACCAACCTACCAACCAACCAACCAACCAACCAACCAACCAACCAACCAACCAACCAACCTATCAACCAACCTATCAACCAACCTACCAACCAACCAACCAACCTACCAACCAACCTACCAACCAACCTATCAACCAACCTATCAACCAACCTACCAACCAACCAACCAACCAACCTACCAACCTACCAACCAACCAACCTACCAACCTACCAACCTACCAA